>NW_028297114.1:4012413-4323246 GCF_055798465.1 Pogonomyrmex barbatus | reverse complement strand
ATATTGTTCTAAACGTCGATCAAGATAAAAGATATAAACTGATAAGGAAGAAATTAAATAGTTTATTTTAACGTAATAAGTATCAATGACGGAAAATAATAAATGGATCATTTCAGCATTAGTTATTTAAGATGCAAATTATAATTTACATATTTATTACAAATGATTTATTACAATGATTTAATCATTATTTTTGCAAGTCTATGAAATAAGTCTATGAATATAGTTGTAAAGTGTAAGTAAAGTCTATAAAGAGAATTTTTCTTTCTTTTTGTTTAAAGTTAATTAATTAAATTGAATATATGTTATTTGATAAGAATTAAATGTTACTCAGTTTTTATTATCGTCTATTAGGTAGTAAATTTCTTGATTCGGTACAAATTGGAAAAACCATGTGTCTGGACCATTCGAAATGATTTCCTTTGCACGGAGGAGCGTATGTCATTCGACTAATTCAATATGATCGTGATTGGGAGGCCGTAACTTGATTCCGAAACGAAATAGCTTTATCGACTTGGCGCCGTGCAAGCTAATTGCTCTTGTCTGTATCTCTATCCTTGATTCACTATGCAAACCGTCCGTATTGGATGAATTTTTTAGTGGATTTCTTGGAAACCTTTCGTAACATGATTAATTCCACATTCGGCAATCAGCTGTCTGATTTCAGAAGTGAATCAGTATATTTGTGTTGCTGTAAAAAATGTTATTTCTCATTAGTTTCTATGAAGCTTGTAAAATAAATCTATCTAACGATATAATCCTAACTTTTAAAATATAATATAAATTAAAATTTATTGATTAATATCATATTTATACTCGTTTTTTTCTGCTATTTTTCAGTGACAAGATGATAAAAGCGAAATGACTGATCCACTCAACACCGTCATAATGGAGACTCCGTACCCCGAGTCCGAAAATTGTCTGAAGGTATCTTCGCCGATGCTGAATGTAGCTCGGCAGGACTCGGGCGTACCAGAGGATCTCGCTTCGCCTCTCAATGGGGAAGAGGATCCAGATCTCACTATGAACAGTGAATGCAACATCACTGTCATCCACATCACCGAATCGCAGAACAGCAAGGCAAACGAAAAGTCGCTGGCCGAGAATAAAGATAGCAAAGACGGCAGCGATAGCGGAGTCGAAGGTTGTGCGACGGAAGTTCCGAGAGTGAGTTATAGTGTGAAATTTTATCGATGAAAAAAATTTTTTCTTAAAATAATAATGAGTCAAATTTTATGCCGAATTGCTAAAAATGTCCATACATAATAGACGAATCTATAAATAATTACTTATTCAAATCATATTATTCTTGTAGGTACGTAGTAGGAACAGTGTCGACTACACGAGTAGTTGCGGCGGTCTAGATGAGGCCTCCTGTGATTCAAGTCTTGTTAGTTGTTGCTCGGTATATGAGGACGCATGTGGATCCACATTGCCAGACGACGTACGGCTGAGTGCCACCGGCGGTGAAGGCACGAGCGAGGGCGGTAGCGAAAGTTCATCTATCGCCGGCAGCGTGTCTGTACGAACGAGCCGTATGAATGTGAAGAGAAATACGACAACATCCAACACGACTAAAAAAAAGATCACGAGCGGTAGCGAATCGCAGAAGAGCGTTCGCGCAAAACCAGCGAGCGCGACCTCGGGCACAAGTTTAGGCACGGCGACTCCACGGTCCAAATCACGAACAGCGACTCCTAGAAATATAACAACCAAAACTCCAAGCGCTACTAGGGACCACCGACCACGATCGAGAGAAAAATTGAGCGCTCGAGAATCGAGCTCCTCGCTTGTCGCAGAGGTCACCAAGACGCCTGTTGGTAATCGTGCTACAGCGACATATGGTTGTCGATCCAACAACAGCACAGTATCCAATTTAATATCGACTCCCACATCTTCCACAAGGACGAGAACAAGACCGCTGCCAGACTCGCTGCCATCCGCACTGACCACGGAGATCAACAAGGATCTTGCGCAACGTGGCGGAAGAGTCATCAGGAGTGATTCGTCAAGATCGAGGACTACATCCAGCACGCGCGGAACACGCACACCGGCGTCCACGCCGTCCGAGGAAACGAGAGCAAAAATACCATCCTTGTCAACCCCTCGCGTTGCGTGTGCAAAAAGTGCGGCCTCGCGTGCTGATAATAAACTTGCTGGTCAAGATAACAAAGCACTTGATACATACGCAACGTTGCCGCGTAGAAACAGAAATAAGCTGACGATCTCGAAAGCCGGAGAGAAGACAGACAAGACAATTAGAAGTAGATCTGGAAGTCGAGATGTTAGTCTAAACAGAACTATTGAAAAGAAAAACATCATTGCGAAGGATTCGTCTTCCGTTCATAAAAGCTTGCCGCCGTATCCTAGACAAAGAACGGTTGAGAAAACTCGTATATATCACGAGATTAGCGCGCAGACTGGTTTAACAGGACAGGATATTGAAAACGTGATGTCCGGACAACCAAGCGCCATCACCGGACCTGAGGTCATCGAAAGATTGCACAAGGGTTGCCAAACGGAGGAGACGTGGGACGACATGCAGACTTTGCAGGATAACTTGAAACGCTTGAATGAGGAAAACAATAGTCGACGAGAAGAAAACGAGAAATTGAAGCTCGAGTTGGCCGAAGTGAATCGTCTACTAGAAGAAGAACGAGCCGATCATGCATTTGCACGTCAGGAACTCGATAGAAACGCGCAACGGGTACTAGCTATGCTAGGTACACCGCAATCGGAACACGCAGGTAACTTAACGAATAATATAATAGAGAAATAAATGATTATTTAATTCATAAATCAAACTTTATATTGCTTGCATATTCACGAGACATATCTTGTAAAAAGAAATTTGTAAAAAATAAAATAAAACGATAAAATTTGTTTTCAGAGGGTAGTGACAGTTTTCTCGAACTCGAATGTCATATACAATCATCGGGACAAGTCGTTGCTAATCAACAAGTCGAAATAGCTGATCTACAATCTCTCTGTCGTATGTTGAGCAGGGTAAGAGTATGGCTACAACAATCATGATTATAATATGAAAGTTATCTCTGTAACAGTTTTTTTTTATCGAGAAACATTACTTTTATAACATTTTTTTTTTTTTTTTTTTTTTTTTTGAAGGATTTAGACAAAAGTTTAGCCGCGCAGAAAGCCTTATTACAGCAACAACAAGAATTAGAAGCCGAATCAGCCGAGATGCAAGATTTTCTTCAAGAAGAAAAAGCCACCTTGGCGGATGCACTTAAAGATGCTGAATTGGAAGTACGTATGTTCTATAAATTCGCTCCTTAAAATACAATGTATGTACAATTTATTTCATATACATTTGTCTTTTGTAGCTTAAAAAGAAAGGGGAAATTTTAACTCAAAGAGAGATGGAATTAGAAAGACAAACGGAGGAGTGTAAGCATTTAGTACGAATTAGCGAACAAAGAAGGTATATATATCTCGTGAACTTTTTACAATATTTATATTAAAATTATAAACTGTTTTTTAATTATATTGATTTTCTACTTATTTTTAGACAAGAGAATTTATCAATGAATCTAAAATTGAACGCTGTTGAACGAAGAAGCAGAGAGCTTTTACTCACTCAGGGCGCTGCTATGTCCGGAGCGGCTGTAGCTCTTTCTGGACTTAGTACTAGATTAGAAGGATTAATAGATCAATTGATTGCTTCCTATAATATCTCAATAAAAGATCTTGAGGTAAATATAATAATGACTATTTCCTATTACTTGTCTTTCTAAATTTGATGATTACGAAATTTTTTATGGAGAAGTATTTAATATCTATCGTAATTCTTTCCTAAAAAGGATGTCATATATCATAATGAAGCATACAGTAGAAGTAACAGTAGCGTGGAGTCTAGTCCAGTTAGCTCTAAGCAAAGCTTGAAGGAACGTACCCCAAGTCCGAAAAGTGGATCCTTTGTTTCTGCAGTAATTAGTGCGATTCGGAACGCAGCGACGCATCCCTTCGCAGCGAGAAATATCGATAAAAAATCTAATTTAGATTCATCTAAACAGATTTACAAAGGTAAAACTAGAAAAACTAGATGGGAAAAACTAGATGAGGGCTAGATGGGAAAAACTATGGAGGCTAGTTGGGAAAAACTATGTGGGAGCTATATGGGAAAAACTATGTGGGGGCTAGATGGGAAAAACTAGATGGAGGTAATATGGGAAAAACTAGATGGAGCAATATGGGAAAAACTATGTAGGGGCAATGTGGGAAAAACTAGATGAGGACAATATGAGAAAAACTATATGGGGACTAGATAGGAAAAACTACATGGGGGCAATATGGAAAAAACTATGTGAGGGTTAGATGGGAAAAACTATGTGGGAGCTAGATGGGGGCTAGATGGGAAAAACTATGTGGGGGCTAGATGGGAAAAACTATATGGGGGCTAGATGGGAAAAACTATGTGGGGGCTAGATGGAAAAAACTATGTAGGGGCTATATGGGAAAAACTAGATGGGGGCTAGATGGGAAAAACTATATGGGGGCTAGATGGGCAAAACTAGATGGGGGTTAGATGGGAAAAACTATGTGAGGGCTAGATGGGAAAAACTATGTGAAGGCTAGATGGGAAAAACTATGTGGGGGCTAGATGGGAAAAACTAGATGGGAGTTAGATGGGAAAAACTAGATGGGAGCAATATGGAAAAAACTATGTGGGGGCTAGATGGGAAAATAGAAAAGAGAAATAAAATAGAATAATAAAATATTACGAAAAAAGTTTTACATTCAAATTTATTAAAAGTGTAATTTTTATTTTTTAGAGTTAAGCATGGAATCATCGTCTGATTTGCTTGACTTTGAAACTGAACCGTGTCTGATGATGGAAAGCGTTTTGGAGGATGTACCTTTGCCAGATACATACTCACATAATATGATATCAAGCAGCGATTCTCTTCGCAGAGCATTGAGTTTTCCCGAAACGACAAACGACGAGCATAGTATAAGGAAAACGAAATATGGCGATGAATGTACTAGTCTAACGAATCTTACTCAAGCAATCTTGCATCGTCGCAAAGCAAGTATCTAAAATAAAACTTATAATATAAAAAGGATAAGATATATAATAATATTTAATTGACAGGTGGAAGATGAGGGTGACGATGATTGCGATTCCGTGAGTGAATCCGACACTGGGACCAACGACGGTCCTGTTCCTTTGACGGATTACTGTCCATCTATAGATCTTGTCGATCAAGTAATCGAAGTGGATAATCTCGTCACTAAACTTCTGAAAGTGCTACGAATCATACAGCTCGACAATGATACGTGTATACAGGAATTAAAAGAAGAAAAGTAAGTTCACATTTATAACATTTTAACTAAATTTCACCGAATTAGATTAGATTTGGATTATTAATTGGAACGTCGTTATTTGCAGATCTAATTTAGAGATAAAACTAGAAGCCACTGTAACAGAATTGAACGAGCTTCGCAAGATTCTCGATAATCTTCATCAATCGCCGGAAGAAGTTCTAAACAATGTCCCAGATCGACGACGTAGCGTTGTGGAGAATTGCCGGATTTTGCTCAAAGAGGTAATAGCCGGCGATGTCGCCGATACATTTTTATAGTGTGCTTCTTCCACGCTACTGCCATATCTTTGATTTAAATTATTTATTTTTCTGAAAAAGATGTCAAAAATAGTATAATTCCTCTATAGGCGGGTAAGGAGGAATTAAAATTTGACGAGGTCGTACTTGCTATTAATAGCAGTCCCGGCAAGATAGACTGTGAAGATCTCAATGCGAACGAGGCGACTTCCGCTTAAAATATTTTATTAATTTTGTACATTTTTCCCTATATAGTTATTATAAATGATTTCAATTTCTAAGAATGTTTATGCCAATTTTTGAGAGTCTAAATTATATTAAATATTGATAAATCATTTTAATATTAATTATAAAGACGACATTTCTAATTTTGACATGAGTAAATTTTTAAAAATGCTTAGCGTATAAATTTGTATATTTTTTCTTTGAATGTATACTGCGTATTTTTGTGTGTTTTATAATGGCAGGCTAGATGTAATATTGTATATATATATATTATAATAGAATGTTGTACGTCGAGATTGCGAGGAATAATTGAATCAAATTTGAACGACTACGGGCTCGTCACTATTTTTAAAATAATTGTACATTTAAAAAAAAGGATTATTTCAAGAATAAATGATTAAAATTACAATCAACTATGGCTAACTACCATGTAGAAGAATATCAAAGAATATTTAATTTTGTTGATTTTGCATTATATTTTTTCATCAGCATTGGACAAAATATATCACGAATAATAAATAATGATTTTGAATATATATCTATAAATGTATTAGTGTATATGTTTTATATGCCTAAATTATAATTAAATATATATGTAACATATATTTTAATATGTTATGTGATAAGCTAATACACTTTCCATGAAAATATGTAACTGTAAATGTTACGTCGCGAATATATTGTGTCCAATATTGACTCCCACCGAGTGCAGTTGATCATAGAATCTTATTTTGAATGTGTAAGGTAACTCCTCATATGTTAAGTTATAAATAAAAGATATTTTTAAGAAGAATATTAGATACAATTCTTCATGTATCGAAATAAACAGGGTATCCTCTCTCTCTATACATATACATTTTTAAAATCAAATATTTAGTGGAGAATACAACGGAAGCAAGGTACTATCATACAAAATGAAAATATAGAATTGGGATACCTTAAATTGTGTCTTCGATCATACTTCTGCATTGTCATAAGCATTGTGTGACATCCAAGAATATAGATAGAAATATTTTATGATAAATTGTACAGATATAAAATGCTTAAAAAGCTTTTTAGTAGATGAAGATTAGAAAAATAATCTGTTTGATTATGTATGTATGTAATTTATTTCTTTTTTTTTTTTTTATCGAAAAAGTTAGTATTTAAGATTTGTCTATGATAAATCTTAAAGATTTCTTTTGTCCAGTGAAACCAAAACTGAGGTATTAATTGTAAATGTTTAGATGAGTTTCTTTCATCAGTGGAGCTTTGCTTTAGCTTTAAGTATATAGAAAATATTATGATGACACACTAAATACAAAAACACATATGTATTTTAATGTTTGATCAAATAAATTTTCATATCTCAAGATAATTAAATACATATATTTATGTATTCGTAATTATACATATATTTAAAGCAATATTATATCTAGTAAAGTGTACATGAAAAATTATATAGTTATCAATATAAAAGTCTTTGTAATCATAACTAACATTCACGATTGATTAATAGTAATTGAATAGTAATCGTATTGTGTACTGTGACATCATTATCAAAACGAAATTATTAATAAAGCGATAAAAAGAATATTTTAACAAGTAAATCTTGTATTTAATGTTGGTTTACGTAAAGTAACATGTAAATACATATGTGGGTACTGCATTATAATTATCTGTTGCATTGTATTGATAAAGAAAATGTCATGTCAATGAAATCATCATTTCTATAATTTTATGTATTTAATCTTTTAAATTACAGAGGAATGAATTCGTTAATATTAATCGGCACATATCCCTTTATTGATACTAAATGCTATGTAAATGCGTGGTACGACATTGAGTCGATCGTCGATCATACACGTTATATTCTACGAGTACTCGTCCATCATCCCTGTAGATGCAGATATCCTATCCCTATGGAAAGAGATTCCTCTTAAAAATCTTCTAAATAAGTTTGAAACGAATGCGCATGCGATATTGAAAAAGAAGATACCGTTTTTTTAATATATGCTCTAAGCAGAAGAAACTATGCGTATTGGAATTGTGAGTATTGAGGAGTCATTTTAGTGCACACTCGTGCCTCGCTCGTGTTGAAAGTGACGTATGAAAGGCGCAAAGAAATTCGCCAACCGTAGAGCTGGTCTGGAACATAAAAAAGTTCATCGAAAAAAATGTAATGTGCTGAATTATTTTTATAATTAAAAAGCTGAAAATTGTACGTGATATCAGTTACAATAAGATCATAGTCGATATCGAGAATTATAATTAATAATATCAATAAAATTAATCGCTAGGGCAGCGATATAGATGGATTCTTACTTGTGTATTGTCTTCGAGATCACCGGATCGGTTTTGTTGTGGATACTATCAACGCCGGGTTTGTCCAGATCACTGACGGACTGAGTCGAGGATCCATCCAGGCTGGGAATTGATAAATTCGGTGGTTCTGTGGTGGCAGCGGCGCCAGCCAAGAGCAATGCCTCGACCGGCGCGATTACGAGTACGACACCGTCCACGTGAATGCGATAATTCTCGCTTCCGTTTTGCCTCTGGTCGTAGTAATCGGTGGTATCGGGATATGTGGATGTAGGCGCGGCCGTGGTTGCGGCTATTTCCTGCGGGACCACCGAGGTGTTCTCAATCTTAGATTCGGTTAGCTTGTCAGTGACGGGCAAGCATTGTACGCTCGCACCGAGGAACGCGATAAGCAGCACAGTCTTGAATACGCGCATGTTGATTGATAACATTGATAAGCGCCTAGACTTCGTCGAGTTGCCTTCCACTCGATCGCAACTCGTGAACTTCTCGGGTTCACTTTAAACACGACTTTAATCTACTCTCTACTCTGTCTAGCAAGATGCCTTCTGCTCGATTCCGATTAAATTTCCGCACGATTCCAATCGAAGGTAACGACTTCGGAAACTGCGGGATACCGATTTAACTTCGAATTCGTCAAATTATTTCCTACTCAACGGACATGAACTCGGACCGACCACTTTTTGCGGCTCTTAATGATGCGATTGGACCGGTATCGCGAGATGCGACAAAAGCGGACGAAACGACGCTGGAGAACGTGGAGCGTATCCGGACGACACGGAGGATGCTCGAGGTGTGATGACCGGGCGATGTCTCGTACCAGAAGACGATCCCGATCCCCACCTGGGCGATCCGAACCTGAGCCTTCCTTCGTTCGGTTCTGGAAACGGATCCCCGGAAAAGTTCAAGAACCTCGGCGGACCTGCCGCTAACGGCATGTATACATCGTCACGGCGCTGTTGATACGCCATAAAATTCTTGTAATTTATGCGAAGATTGGAGAAGAGATTCACTCCAACTTGATTAAGTCTCTGAACTATGCCTTCCTTATTCGCAATTTTATAGATCGATATCTACATAAAATCGATAATACATTTGAAAGGATATTATATTTTTTTCCTTTATAATCATTTCTGACATGAAAATATTTTATTTCTCAATTCGCGATTAAATTTTATATATGGAAAAACTTTTAATTCAGGCTGTTGAAAAATTTGTTTCTAATATTAAAGATTTGACTAGAGATTGCTAATATTAATAAAGTCATTCTTTTATTTTTAGTCACTTATAATTCAAGAATGGTTCATCTCGCTAATTGCGTTTATCTTCATTTAATGTCCAGCCGAGAAAAGATGCGTGACGCTGAAATGACGATCTGGAAATCGATTTGGAATGGACGATGGAAAAATGATATTTATCGAACGTTCTTTCGTCTTTTATTACTTTCGTCGGACTGCAATAGTACGATTGAGACCGCCATCGAAGAGAAGAAACTTGGTAGTCTTTATAGCAATAATGATATTCGAGGATTGAAACTCGGTGGGACTGCTGACTTCTGGTTCTCGTCAACGACGTATCAATCGGGCCTCGAGTGTCCCTCAACGATGATAACCAGTTTTATTCGAAAGAAAAGGAGATGCAAGAAGGAGGAACGCGATGATGCTAAAGACAGAGCGTAATAGTTATCGCACGACATACACACAGCGCGCGAATATATATGTACACGTCTACGTATAGGTGTCTGCACCGACTATAGTCACCAATCTCTGTAAAGGGCAATGTCCTATCGTGGCCGTTCGCGGTGAGTTCGTTTCCCCGATCTACCGTCTCGCAGCTTGGCGCCTATTACCGTAACCTTGCCCTTGCTCTCTCTTTCTCTCGCTCGTGCTTCCGCCTTGCGATGGGAATCGAATCAACACCGCCTGCGGAATCGAATCAACACCGCCGCCGGCCTTTGGGGAACGACCTTCGATTTCTGGAAATTTCCTGGGGCCGGTATCGCGTGCCTTTTATGGTGTCTCCGTTCTCGATTGGCAAAATCACTTTAGGGATTCACAGAGTGAGAATCCAGTTCACTATGCTATTTATAGCTCAGCAAGAAGAAAAGTATAAAGAATGAGAACAGTAAAAGGAAAGGACAACAAGGAAAGAACAGAAAAAAAGGAACAGAAACGGAAAAGTAATATTAGTAATCTTGTTTCTATATATTTCTGATGTTCAAGATTCGGAAGAAGTGAAAATTAAATTGCAATTAAATTAAAATTATACTTGGTTTAATATATATTTAAATACATGTTTACGTTGTTTTTAAGTATTTTATTGAATAGCTTAATAGATACATGCGATATAATCTTCACACGTGTATATTTTACATAAAACGATAATTATCTCGCGTTTAACGCGTTTTAATGCTAAATTTAATGCTTAATCAAATAATTTATTATCCCTCGTCTTTTTCTTTTATCTTAAATGGCTCTTGTATAAGTAAGAGAAAATGAGCTTTTCTATCTACAGATCTGTAATTAGTAGATCTGATATAACATTTATGCTAGATAAAAAATAAAATATTGCACCATAAAAAATAATTGCGATAACTAGCGTATCTTGTTTAAGAACTACAGCCATGGAAGCTTAAAGCTAAAGGAGAGAACCGGCCGATCCGTCGAATTGGCAGAGGCCAGATGCGTCGCGACGTCTTCCTGGACCACAGTTCTCGACACCGTCGCCCAGCAGTCTCAATTCTTGTTGCTTCTCCTCGGGGAACGTCAGAGACACGTCGTTCTTGTCAACGTTTGATGAAGGCAGCGCGACATTTTCTTCCCCCCTTCGAGGTAACTGCTTCTTCAACGACGTTCCCGGTCTTCCCGACTCGACGTCGGGATTCCAAACGTTCCCGACCACGTTCCGGGCCTGGCCAGCGTTTCCCATCTTAGATCCAAGCAACTTCCTCGCGTCCACGAAATATCCCAGAATAGCCGGTACCTCGCGGCTTTTTGGGAAGTCAAAGTTCTTCAGATTCTTCGTGATTCTCTCGACACTTCTCGTTTCTTCAGTCTGTCCCTCGTTGACGGACGTTGATTGCTGATCCGAGATATTCGACGTTCCTGCGTCTCCCTCTTCCGTTTTTCGCACCGAGCTTTCCTTATTTGCAGGATTTTCATTTATTTGTATAACTTGCACGGTATACGGCTCCTCGTGAACCTGCTCGCCAGATTTGATTGATTCTTGATCCTTGAATGAACTCGATCGAGCCAATTGGAGCAATTCTTGCTGGAGCCCCTCGAGGGCCGTCGACGCAAAGGTGTTGAATTCCTTGCTGCTAGGAAGGGTCACGACGAGGAGGAAGTTCTCCAGATCAGCGCGTATATTGTAAACGCCTTCCTGCCGTTGGTCGTATCTCGTTGGTGCGGCGCGAACTTCAACGAGCGCGAAAAACGCCATGCTGAGGAAAAACAGCGGTCGGACCATCGCCATCCTCGTGATCTACGTCCTTATGCGTGAACAAGACGGGAAGGTGTGACGATGCCCGACTTCGCGGTACAATGCTCTTCGGCAACGCGAGTGAAATGAGCGAGGTCCTTTACGCAACTGCGACGATCGCGCGAGTAGCGGGTTCGCCGCACTCGTGCGACCGTTGCGCGAACCGGTACACGGAATCTGTATATGATAGGGGGATCCATCTCGCCACCAGAATTATAGGACACGCCACGTCGATTGAGAGACGTGGGAACGATACAGATCGCCTGTGCCCCAGCGCTGTTACGGGTGGCATCGCATCGCGATTGAGGATTTTGATAACGCGATTAATCGCGAATTACAAACAAACATTCAGCCGGGCAGCCGAACGTAACGATTAGGAGGAATGGAAAGGTGAAGTAAACGGAGGAAAAATTACAAGCTTATGAGTGAGATAAGAACGCATGCGATTGCGCTTCCTTCTGCGTGAGTACATATTAATCGTGCATTACATCTTTCAGGAACGACGATTCTTCCGACGATAATGCCGACGTTCGCCAGCGTTGAAATTCGGAGCACGGGACTGAGGGTGATGAGAGGAAGCGCGCTCGGAGATAATTATCGCGTTACGAAAGCGCAAGTGTGGAATTTATTTCACCGTGTGAAGGCAGACGTGGCGTAAACACATTACGTACATGGCACATCTCTCCAAAGGATATTTATTTTCAAATTTACTCCCATGCGCTTCTTGCGCATCCCGGATCCGATCGATCTTCCGGAAGACTCCACCCGGTCGTCGCAATTGTACTCACGGCAACAACGACAACCATGGTCGACTCGCACGTCGGCAACGTCCGTCACCGTTTGGAATATATCCAGATCTGCAACGCTTTTGCGATCGCAGGGCGTATATGGATTTCACCGTACTCGAAGGGGCGATAAAAGGAGTTGTTTCAGGAGAGGATTCATTCTTCTCCACATTCGGTTGATTTTTATCATTATCGTTATCTGCATTCGGTGTCGAGCTGGTACTATCACTCGACGGATTAACATTTGGGGTTTCTTCGTCTTTGGATAGCGTCGTATCATTTGCGGCAAGGCTTACGTTATTGGCGGACATGATCGATGTAAGCGGTTCGGAGATTTGTGCGATCTTTTCCGTGGTTCCCGTCGCGGAACTCGTAGTGGGCTTGTTGCCTGGCTTGATAGTAAAATCGGAGTAATCGTAGAAGTAATCATAGTCCTGCGAAAATAACGACGTCAACGGTGAACATCGTCGGTGAAGTTTTACCAGTAGTATTTAGCAGTATTACGAAATTTATTTATTATTTAGCGTAAGGCGCAAAATGCATGATTTAACATAAATTTCGTACATAAAATCTAACAATCTGGGCTTTGTAAATTGCAGGCTTCAATCACGTGTATATGTAGAACCAATATGACATGGTTATAGACTGAAGAAAAACTTCGACTATTTCTTCAATTACATCAAATTGAAGTAGCGCAGAAAGATCGCAAGCTATACCATAGTAAAATTTAATTATACTTTATTTAATTATACCATAGTAGAATTTAATTTATACTTTCACAGATTTTATCTGAGAAAAGAAAAGATATAAAATAAAATTTGGAATAAGAAAACGGATAAAAAACGGTACTATATTTTAATGGAGACATCAACATAAGAAGATGAAAAGAAAGAATTGAGAAAGAGAATGTCGCTCTATATCTTATGCAAAAAGATTTACCGTGTAATCGTTCAGGAAGTCGGAGTTGAGCATTGCGAGGACTTGCAGATCCTTCAGCTCGATTTGCACATTCAGGTCGCCAGACTGTCTCTGATCGTAGACCGCCCGGGCTGGGGGCATCGCCGTCGCAAAGGAACAGGCCAACGCGATAACGAGGAGACCACGTAGGGCGAACATGATCGTCGTCGTGATGTGACCGCGATCGATCCCGATGAGGTGACTACTGAAAAATGTGCGGCGGCGGACGCCCTGGGGCCCGACCTGATCGCGGCTTGGCCTCCGGCGGGGACCTGTGCCGGCCGGCGGCCGGTTTGCCCGCTCTCGGGACGTGTGATTCGGTCTCGGGTTCTCGCGCGGGAAGAAAACCGGTATATACGCATACCCGCCGGGTGGACACCACATCGTAAGTAATCCCGCGTTTCTCTGTCACCACACGGCATTCGCCGGCGCGATCGTTCAGGCCCGCCGGAGTACGATGCCCGGCCGTTGCCCCCTCGCGCTACGGCGCATTCTACCTTGACGGCCGGCCTTCGAGACGTACATAACATTACACGTATGCCCACGCAATCGGATCGTCGCGCATGTATATTTTCGTATACGCTTACTTCGGTCATCAGAAGTGCTTGCACGTGCCAATCCCGTGGCAATCTCGAACCCGGATGGGCTGGATACCCATTCACTCGGCGCCCGTTCGAGAGATTTGCTCGGTTAAATGCTTCATAGATATGTGTACAAATAGAATAAAAAAGGCCTACCAGAGGAAACGAAACGCTCTCGAAAGAACTACGAGGTTCGTTTCACATATCCTCGCTTCCTGACTTTATAATGTAATTTTTATATAATTTGTTTATATAATTTTATATTTTATATAATTTGTTTTATATAATTCGTTTTATATAATTTGTAGCTCCTTTTGGTAAAAATAAGTCTTAAATATGATTATTTATCGTAAAATGTAGATTCTAATTGCAAAATCCAATATAGGAAGAACGATACGAAAAATCACAATAATTCATTTTTTAATTTTTATTAAATTTTATCTGAATAGAAAAATTTCCAAATTTTGCAAGTTTGAATTTCTTGAATATAGTGTTTAATAAGAAATGTTTAATAATTAATAATTATCGTTTTAATTCTTTGGATACATAGATACAAACATTATAGATAAAATTATCAGTATAGACAGAGTCATATAAATATATGGATAGGAAAAGAAAATAAAATTACATCTTTCAAGAATATTCTTTAACATCAGTTTTCTTTTTCATAAACGCATAACTTATTAAATAACAGTAAGATACAATAAGATTTTAAAATAATATACGAATATCTTTAATCGTTCATGCTACGAAAACGTTCGAAAAACGCGCGCATTCAGAAGTGCACCGACGCGTGTACTTTCTGTACTTTACAGATCTGTTCCTCGAATTCTTCGTGCTTTTCATTCTTCCTTCTTTTCTCTCCAATGTCAAATTATCTATACATTTCATTTCAAGTGCAGGAAAGTCTAACGTAGTGCAACAAATGAAAGATAGAATGGCAAAACGACCTTGGAGCACCGGGTACCGAGTTTCCCCGATGCGCCGTAGCTGCACCCGTCTGCACCCGCCCCCGCGAGCATGTCGTAATCGACGATGCAAACAACAGTAATCTGTCACTTGGCACGTCCGTGATGACGCCGACTCGAAATGTCGCGCACCGCCGCGTGCGCGCGTAATTCGGGTGTGGATCGTCATCGTTGTCGTCGGCAGCGAAATCAGCGGGACGTCGTTCAACCCGTCATCATCGTCGTCGTCGTTTGGATTGATCTTGATCATCGCGCGGCATAGTTTGACATTTCGGCGCGGCGCCGATGCGTTCCGCTCGCTTCCCGTGGGATGCGCACCCGCCACTCGTAGCGCCCGTTGTTTACCTCTCGACGACCCTCGCTTCATCGGCAACTCTTATCATGTTACGCGCTGATACGAACGATGCTCCAATTTTTTAAGAAGATTGGTAATTACACGCGCCACACGTCGCTTTGCATCGCGACGTAAATCACGAACGCGTCCCTTTCGTCTGGTACTGTCTGACACGCGCAATATAGACAACTGACCTCTTGACATTTGCAACACGTTTTCCTTCTCTCTCTTTCTCTTTTTCCGTCTCTCTTTTTTCTCCTTATCTCCAAGATTTTTGAAATTACTAATTGATAGCATTTCGCCATTCGAGTTTAAATATTGCTTTTTTTTTTTAAATATTCATGTCATTTTATATTCAAAATTGCAATTATTTTAGATCTATTCTGCGCGTATGGAAAATGGCTATTTCATCAATCCCAACAATAAACATTTAACTTTTCATCATAATCAGATTGCATATGATACTTGCAGGACAGAAGGATAAGTCCGAATTATTAGAAACTTCACCTACGAAATCGACGAACTCGAGTAACTTCCTGGCAGATGCATTCAACGATGGTGCACCATCCATTCAAACATCCTCGGGTGTATTATGCAATCTCGAGGAAGAAGAGGAGGAAGAGATTTGCAGTAATGACTCTAAGGAAGCACGCGTCTTCACCTCTCGGTTATCTAAAGCTCTGCCAGAAGTACTTACTGACAAAAGTGCCCTTGGTTACTTCATTCAGTTTATGGATACCAGAAAACATATAGCTCTTATCAAGTTTTGGCTAGAGGTAGAATGTTTATGTAGCGCATCTGGTATTCAACCCGAAGAAAGAATCGGGCCATCAAATCAAAAGTTGGTGGACGCCTTGCCTACTTCTTTAGATGATAACGAAAACTTTAGCTGCGACGTTCTTGCTAGTGGTGTAGATACTAAAACGAGCAGCGAAATGACGTTCGATGAGAAGGCGGACGATGCGACATCCAACGATATGCCAAAGACTAGTCAAGCGATAAGCGAAACGCGACAATCAAATCATGATTGCGGAGATAGGAGACATGATGTGACGACGACTAAGCAGGATGCCTTGAGGATTTACAAGAAGTACATTCTTAAGGAAACTCTGGGTATAAATCAAATATCTGAGGAATTGAAATTAGATATGGAGAAAGCTGTTGTTCAGGAAAATATAGAGCCTATATTACGGTGCCTATCTGCTATTCAAAGCATAGTATATGATGTATTAGAGAACGAGTGAGTAACACACATTCTATCATGTTGATACGTGTCATTCGAGTAACTGATTATGAATTAACTGATGCATTTAAAAATATACCTTTTATAGATATATTAACGATTTTTTACGAAGCGAATTTCACTGTAAACATCAAATCGATGTACTCACCAGTGGCAATGTACAATTAGCAGATATATTGTATAATGAAACAGCATTCTTTTATTTCATGGAGGTATACTTCATGCTTTCAATCGTTATTTCTTCAGTAACAATTTTTGCAAGAAATTTTCTCTTTTTCATTCTTCGCATTCTAGTTTATGGAACTCGAAAATAAACGAGAGTTGTTGGACTTTTGGATGTCGGCTATTAATTACAAGCAAAATCTTTTAGAGAAAAAAGGTGAAGCCAATCCTGAAGAAGCACAATCTGATGCTGTTATTATATATGAGAAGTAATTTCTGTACATATATACATTCTGTGTATATGCAAGAGAGAAATAAGTAATTCAAACAAATATTATTTTTTCAGATATTTTAGCTTGCAAGCGACCATGCCGCTTGGATTTAGCGACAAGATTCGTTTTCACGTAGAACAAAATATTTGCCGTGAAGATGAGAGTGGCCCGCAACCTGATTGTTTCGATAAACCTAGTAAAATTGTTTATCATTTTCTCAACAAGGTAAACTCATTTATTACATAGATTCATCTATAACTTTGTACACTGTATTTACTACATGGATTTTTATATCAAAGTTGAATTAAAAGCCTGCATGTATTTTCTTTTAGCATTATCTTCCGGCATTCTTATCATCGCAGCTGTATTATAAATACTTATCAGAACTAATCAGCACAATTCAGACCAGCCCGTGTCCGAGTTTACATTCCAAGATAAGAAGAACAGGTTGGTATCGATTGCTTCGTTTAGAGCATATTACTATTCCTGAAATATATTAAAGGCTATACTACTTCTTTTAATAAATTTTATATAAATAAATGTGTGTGTGTGTGTGTGTGTGTGTGTGTGTGTGTGTGTGTGTGTGTGTGCGCGCGCGCGCGCGCGCGTACGTACGTACGTACGTACGTACATACATACATACATACATACATACATACATACATACATACATACATACATACATACATACATACATACATACATACATACATACATACATACATACATACATACATACATACATACATACATACATACATACATACATACATACATACATACATACATACATACATACATACATACATACATACATACATTCATTACATTATTTTAAAAAAATACAGGTTCAGATTGTAGCAGCGAAGTAAGCTCTGTGTGCACTAGTATGCCAAGTATTTCTTATATAGGAAATAATGGCAACAGATTATCTGATAAGAAAACTATTAACAGTCACTTGAATATCGATACCAGGCAACTTTATGATCCAGATTCTTTATGGCGACGTAATAAATATAGGTATATCTCACATTTTAACATTCATATACACATTTGTATCAGCTTGTAATCCGCAAGTAATTTGATGTATTTTATAGTTTAAGCATCGGTTACATTGATAATTTAGGTAGATTTATTACCGAAATAGAGCCCGATCCTTATAGAAAATACGGTAAGTTATACATAACATTTACAGTAAACTTGAACAAATATAATATCAGATTATATAAAATCATATGTACAAATTTCAGAATCTCGCCTAACCCGTGTTGTAAAACGATTTGTAAATATAGAACAAGATAAGGTAAATATTTTATTATTATCATTTTATATTAAAACAATTCGTTGCAAACAATAATGAATTATTTATAGGCTAAAGAAGAGTTAGCATGGAGGATTGCCGAGATGATCATTCGTGAAATCACATCCTTGACACTTGGAGCTTCAAATCTTCCCTCTTGATGGTGCAAACTTTTTATGGCGATTCCGAGGCTTCAATTTTCTTTAAGTATAAAATATGTTGTGTGTTTGTGTAAGTAAATTATGTTTTGTCTTTTTATTTTAAATGTTAATTAGCGCGATAATGCTGCAAATTTTGCCAAAGTGCCAAACACAAGCAAACAAAAAAATTCTAATTATTTATTTTATAAAATAGTGTTTTAAAAAAAGATTAATAGGATCTCGTGTGTTTTTACGTTTTATATTTTCATATTTCATATTTCAATATAACAGTAAAATAGAAACTGTTAATCAGTAATTTAATGATTAAGTGTTTATGATCAGTAAATAATTTTATTAGAAATGATATTCACATACACATATTTTAGTACTTTTATAATTTGTTGCATAAAATCATTTATAAAGATCTTATAAGCAGCATAATCTGTAATATTTTTTGTAATTATTAAAAGATCTTCCTAATTTATTATAAAATACTCTATGCGAGCAAAGAACAATAATTTAACGAATGCGATTTCTTCATCAGCCATTGTCAATTGTGACATCAGAAGCAAGAAAATCAATGTAAAATCATTATCTTATCTCTTACATCTAATATAATATAAATGACGTATTTATAAAATCCTTATTTAATATGACAAAACAAGCTTATGATGTATGTCAAAATTTATGTAGAATATTTGGAATAATGCCATTTCTTTTTTCCAATATGTCTTAAATTTTTACAGTTGTTTTTAAACATTTTTGTATGAAACTTGGTAATATCGTTGCATTAATTTCCTCGCTTCTGATAAGATGGTTAATGTAGATATTAACGAATTCTTAAAGCATAAGATTTTGTACTTTTTTCATTGCCAGTTTATATGACGAGTTGGTATTAAAATAAGATAATAAGATGTGTGTGTATATATAATGATGCATGAGACCGCCGTTGATCGTGATATTATGATATAGAAAAAGATATATTTTAACAATATTTAGAGCGTATAACATGTAATATTTACATAATAAGTACAAAATGTTAATAATGAAACCCCTTATATACATGTGCTCCACTTCTATTTTGTTATACTTTTTTATTTATGAGATCATTATAAACATACACACATACAAATACGTATTGTAAAAAAACAATATTTACATCTATTTTTTAAAAATAATCAAACAATCTTGCATATTGTCTTATGTATTGCGGATGCATTGAATCTTATATTTAAAAAACATGCATGCTGTTCTCTTTTATATTTTCTTCGTCATAATTCAAAATCTCGATTTTCTGTAGATTATGTTTAAATATTATCCTAAATTATTGTCCATTCATTTTGTATTTATTATATTGGATGTATAATATATAAAAAAACTATATTTTAATACAACTTCCCTGCGTAGTATATATATAATGTATAAAATATAATTTGTTAATTAACAAATTATATTTTATACACTATTTCTTTTATCAAAAGATATTTCGAAAATATTTTAAAATATTTTATCCATCGAGACAATCTCTGAGAAATCTGATAAAAAAATCGCGCCTAAATAAGAATACGCGATTGTGAATCTGATCTTATAACGTGAACATTTTAATGACTTTATATATTAAAATTTCCTTTTAACACTATATGGCATATATACATTTATTTATATTTCTGGCAGTGAACTCTGTTTCTCACAGAGATGAAGATCCGTTTATACTAACGTGCGGTATTTTATGTCTGTGTTCTGTTCTTGGATTCAACAACGGAGACGATTCGGAAAGCTGCACGTTGCTATTTATCTTGGAGATCGCATTTAGATTGATAGTGCTTGATTTGAAATCTTGACAACATTCAAAACGTAATTTTTCCCTTCTAGTCCACGACTGATAAACGATCGCGTTAAAGAACGCTTGAAGAGGATTCGTCACAGCCTATTGATTAAAAATATCTCGATCATTTTTTTTGTCTAAGCATTTAAAATGATATCTATACAAACATACCATTATATACCATAAAGTGATGATCACCCTGATCGGTAACTGAAACCACAAGGTCCACAGCAATACTCCGTTAATTAAATTCGGTATCCAGCACACGTAGTAAACCAGATTGATGAGAGCGAATTTTAATCTAATTGTTTGTATCAACCTCCGTTCTCTTCCAGTCATTTGAGCCATGCTGTGCAGAACTGCTGTTTCGAAATCTCTAGTTGATGCGATGTACAAAATAGGATTTGCAATCATCACCACTGTCAGCAGCACATATGTGGCACAGTAGTTTGGAAGAATACGTAGTATCGCGCTAGATAATGATGTCAAGTTGTGACAACTGCAAGACAATTTCGAGCTTATTGTCGCTCTAAGAGCTACGTAAAAACAATATTATGATATTTTTGAAATCTGACTTTGCATCGGGGATGTACAAAATGATTAATCCGAACGAGGTGAGAACGGCAGGTAGTATCCAGGCAAAAACGTGATAGTACACAGGATATCCGTTTTTGTCTCCCAAAAGTAACTTCATATCCACCGCGTAACATAACGTCCATATCCATGTAGCCATGTAGAAATATTGAATCCAGGCCTACGAGTAACAATAAGTCTTCTCTACTGAAATGAATTACTTTATATTAAGCGTAGAAATCAACGCTTACCGAAGACAGTGCACAAAACACAACACTTGACGTATCACCCTCCATTGGCATAATAGACTTGAAATTTCTCCACAGCACCGATCTCACAAACACACCTGATCGAATATAGAACAATCAGATAAAATACTCGTCCTGTCGTCTACCTATCGTATTGTTATACGTTCATTGACCAAAATGAATTTAGAGCTGTTTGTAATTAATTTGCAGATTGTTTATGTACTACTAAGCTATGGGCATAATCAAATTGCGATAATAAACTAGACCTAAAGACGCTAAGAGATCGGCAACAGCGAGCCGTACAATAATATCTCGGCCTCTGAAAAAGCCCCTCCAACGAAAAGAGCTATTCGAATCTTCTCGGGGTAGTACCTGGAAAAGAATTTTCCTTCAATATTTAAACGGTGCCAATTTGTGAACGTTTCTTAGCATCTTCAATTATTTTCACCAAATTTATACCAATTTTATATTTATGTAAATACATATTATTAAAAATATGTTTTTCATTGTAACCATTATTATATATTTAAATTTTACACACACACACACACACACACACACACACACACAAGTAAGGAAAGACAAAATTATTATAAAAATTAACATATTTTATTCAGATATTTTTATCATACGTTACATATATTTTACAATTATTTAAAATAAATAATTGTACGTTGGGTATTTCTTTTAGTTGCACTTTTTCGTGCACTTTTTATTGATAAAACTGGTAAATATGTTAGAAGGAAAAAACAAAGTGTAAAAAGTGCAAGTAAAAGTAGATCAAGTCTTATGATAGATAACTTTCAGTTCCAAAAATTGGGATTTTTTTACACAATCGATTCTGACCATAATAAAATGTTTTGGATCGATTTTTACTCTATACATCAATTGTAAATTAAGAAAAAACGAATCGACAAGAAAATCTCATTTGGAGTTCTTGCAAATTTACCTGATAAATCGCGCCTATCATTCCCATCGTCGACGAAAGCATACACACCGTGTTGTACGCGTCTGTATTAAACTCCTGCATTAGTGTTATCGCCCTATCCGTTCGGTTTGTGTGATGACAGCAAAACGTTTGTAAGGTTGGATCGGCCATTATTATCGGATGTTATCACAGTCAAATCCAGCGTGTCTCTGCCCGACTATCCTATGATCTAGTGACTCTCTGATGGAGTCCCCCACTCAAGTATGCAACAACCAATCGGTATATTTAAGATACAAACTTATCTTACGATAAGCAAAACATGTATTAGTTTTCTAAAACAGAAATCTCTCAAGAGAAATCTTTTCTTTTTTTTTATTGCAACTTAGCTTTATATCCATTACAGCCTGGAAGTCAAAGTAATCTTATATAAAAAATAATCTTTGAACACGTGACAGTAATTACGTTAAATTAGTTGGATCAATATATATACATTTGAATAAATTAGAATTCAATATTTTCTTCGCTTTATTATGTCGGGTCGCCAGTCAACTGGATGCGTCTCTTCGGTCTGGAAAAATATAGATAATTATAATAGTTGACATCAAGTTCTCGAAAAGTGTTGAGTCGATTGAATGTTAATTATCTGCTTACAATTACTAAATATAAATGTTATCTAAGTAAAAGCAACTTACAGCAGTATCGTCTTCCTTGTATACTTTAATAGTCTTATCAGCCTCTGTTGTAATCATGCGAGTGCCCGACATATCGAACGTAATGCTAAACACTCCAGCTTCGCTATCCATCGAGCCAGGCTGGACCGGTGCTTGGAGTCGTTGGAAATTGTATCCAGTTCGCCAATCCCAGAGATGCATGGTACCGTTGTCAGCACCGGAAACTAGAACCCCATCGGCGTTCACAGCCAAGCAATTAACTATGGCATTGTGACCTGATAGATTTTGAATGAATTTTCCTTCCGGACATTTCCACTGTTTAATATTGTCTGGCGATGCTGAGGCAAACATGTACAAAGACGGATGGAATGTCAGAGCTCGTACGCTCTTCTTGTGATTCGTTAAAGTTGCTCTAGATTTCCCAGCAGCAAGATCCCACAAACGTATCGTACAATCGTGACTGCCAGTGACAATCTGTGGCTCAGCAGATTGGCAGATCACACTAGCCACTGTATTAGTATGTCCGACAAGAGTGTGAACATTGGCCTTGGTACGCATATCCCACACTCTTCCAGTGGAATCTCGTCCGGCTGTTACCAAAACATCTATAGTCGGATGCAATGCCATGGAATATACTGCTGACAAGTGGCCATGGTAGTGTCTAATCACTTTATTATATTCTAGATCCCAGCACTTGACCTGGCGGTCCTCTCCGCAAGAAAATAGGTATGGATGCCTTTGTGAAAATGCAAGGCCACGAACACTGCTTATATGACCAGTCAATGAAACCTTCAGCTTGCCACTTGCTAAGTCCCATATCTACAATTTTGAAACAATTGGTCATGAGATTATATAAATTTTAGAATGATACTAAATAAATTAAAATACAAATGAATAGAAATGTCATCATCAAACATTTACCTTGATCACTCTGTCGGCCGAGCCTGTAGCAAACCACTCGTTTCCAGGTTCTACAGCACAGCATCTTACCCATCCCAGATGACCACTGATAACTCTATACAATTTCCATGGTGCATGCCATTTGGGTTTCGCCATTGAAGGTATCTTCTTCTGTGGCATTATACCACTATTACTTATATTGCTTCCTATACTTGTTGATACTATGCTTGTGCTTCCTTTTGTTATATTATAAGGAACAACAGCAGAAGTAGTATTAACTCCAAAAGTTTCATCTAAAAAATTTCTATAATATATAATAATTCTTTGGTTTATATATCAATGTATAATGCAAAATATTACCTCCTGGTGGTGGAGGATCTGCAGTGTCATTTTCCTGTTGTACTTTGGCTATATTATTTTGCTTGACGCGTTCTAATACTGGGCCATAACAGTCTTTTGCTTTTATAACCTTCTTCATCTGCTGTCTGAAGATAAATATATCAAATAAATTAATAATCTGTCTTAAACTTGAAGCAAATTTAGAAATAATTCAGAACAGTACAATGATAAAGAATACCCACAGGATAGGATCTTCTGGAGGTAAAGATCCTTGATTTAACAAAAACATATCATGAGTCCTTTTTAAGGATCGAAACACTAGTGTGTGCACGGAATGCCGTTGGACATCCTAGAACAGGATAATAAAATCTTTATAAAATCTTTATAAAATCTATATATAGAGTTCCACATCACATCTGTACACATATTTTTAACTATTTTCACAATGCTGAAAACAACATAAAAATGCTTGTACCATGCTTCTTAATATTGTAAAATATTTTCAAGATTCCACACTTCTGAAGTTGTAAGATATTTATTTCGTATTTCGAATCGGCGTTTTAGAGGTTAGAGGACTCTTCTCTAGTTGCTTTCCTCTCGCGCCAATCCATTGGAGACTTCCATTTTTTTTTGACAAATGGGGATTTTTATGTAAAGCGAGACGCTATAAAACTTCAAACTATGATTGATCAATTTGTCTACTGTTATGTGCGCGTATATTATTTATTACATAAAATTCTATATATATTACCAAAAAGAAATCCGATAACGGCTATACCGATCTTTTTTGTGAAATTCCTCAAATTCCTTCGCACACTACCGCTGGTACATTCATTTTTGAATTTGGAACTATTACATCTATTTTCCAACACTGTCGATAAAATCGCATTCTGATGCGTGTCCTTTCTGCATCTATAATTCATGGATCAAGAATATACTTATATAATTATATACCTCCGTATAATTTTTTTGTTGTAAAGTAAAATATTGAATAACTTACTGAATAATTAATAATATATATTTATCAATATGTTCATATTTATATGTACACAGCATTTTATATATATATATTTACAGAAAAAAATTTTTCTCTTCTAAACAGCAAGAAACTAATTTTATTTGTTAACAAGTAGAGATATTTAACAAATTAACCATTGTTTAAGTTAATCAATTAAAAATTGATTATTAAAATCCTATTGAATTATCTCTCACAATGAATCATATTCATTACAGTTTAATAAAAGAAGAAAAGGGGATATCTTCCTTTTCATCTAATAAAACAATTTTGAGAAAACGATTATGCACTGCAGTCAGTTCAGTCAGATATAATAATAACGTTTATTATCTAAATTTATTCAGATGACATTTTGACCTGCTATACCTCTGCTGTTATTGCAACATGTTTTTCAACGTTAACGCTTGTTATCATCATATTTACGTCGCCTCCCGCGGAGATGAATATGTGTGCATTATATCATCCAATATAACACATCTCTTTCATGGCTCATCCTCATTGCCTCTAGGCGAGCTGAGAGCGTGAGAGAGTCTCATCTTAGGATCTTCAATCGGCTTCATTTAGAAAGACAAATTTATACACTTCTACATTCTCTAACATTCAGATTTAACATCTAAAAATGCCGACAAATAAATTAGGTAAGTTATTTCATAAAATTGAGAAACAAAAGTGATTTAATTAACCTTTAATTGATGCCACGATGCCTACTGGAGATCACGTTCGTTGAATCTACGCAGAATCTTTTCCTTGCTTCTTCTTTCGTTGACGAAACGCTAGCAGTCGATTTTGTTTTTCTCCCATGTAGATGCGAATAGTGTTTTACTCGCCATTCGTCTCGATAACTATGAAATTAGGCATTAAATTGGAATTCAAATTATATTACTTGCATTTGTTCGTCGTACCGGTCATGATAATTTAAATCTTGGCTAAGGCGAAAGATCAGTTTTTAAAATGCATTTTCTGCATATTAATAAAAAAATATGCTATTTTAGAGATTAAAATGAAGACTAAATAAGAAAAATTAAAAGAATTGTAATAATTAATAAAAAAAAATGATGCAGTCGAACAAATAATGAATAAAATATTAAAAGAGAGATATAAATTTTCAGATGTTATGTGCACATAGGTTCATATTTTGAATTCTTGTTTATTGATAAAAAAGAGTTCAAAATGCGGGCCATTGATTTTATTAATTTTTTTATATTTTTATATTTAATATTTATTATATTTTTATATTCTAATATCTTTCATATTTTATGATATACTACTGATCAATTTTATTATATGAAATTTTCAGCTCTTTTAAGCGTATCAGATAAGAGCAATCTGTTACCATTAGCAAAAAAATTACATGAATTTGGATTGACATTAATCGCTTCTGGTGGTACTGCACAGGCATTGAGAGATGCTAAGTTACCTGTGCGAGATGTTTCTGAAATTACAGGAGCACCTGAGATGCTTGGTGGACGTGTGAAGACTCTTCATCCTGCTGTTCACGCTGGTAAGAATGAATTTGTTATAATTAATTTATATATTTATATAATATATTTAATTAAGATGTTATTTGACTAACTGTGCAATGATAACTATGAACAATATATGCAATTAAGGTATGAATTCTTATAATCTTTTTATCTTTCTCATGACAGGTATTCTTGCCAGATTGACAGATTCCGATGCCCAAGATCTTCAGAAGCAAAATTATGATCTCATCCAAGTAGTAGTTTGCAATTTATACCCATTTGTAAACACCATTTCGAAACCGAATGTAACGGTCGAAGACGCGATAGAAAATATTGATATCGGTGGTGTGACTTTGTTACGCGCTGCTGCTAAGAATCATAGCAGAGTTACAGTTATCTGTGACCCTATCGATTATGAAAAGGTCATCAAAGAGATGGAGGCTTCTACCGACAAGAACACCTTTTTGGAGACTAGGTGAGTTTGCTTAATATGGCACAATGTTGGACATTTTATGAAATTGTTTTTCAATATTTTTGTATATTTCAGACAAACTCTGGCCCTGAAAGCATTCACTCATACTGCTGAATATGACAATGCCATCTCGGATTATTTCCGCAAGAAGTATAGCGCCGGTATCTCTCAGCTTACTCTTCGCTACGGCATGAATCCACATCAAAAACCCGCGCAAATATTCACTACTCTGGAAAAGCTACCATTGTCTGTATTGAATGGGTCGCCTGGTTTCATCAATTTGTGCGATGCGTTAAATGGCTATCAATTGGTAAAGGAACTTCAGTCCGCTCTGAACTTACCTGCGGCGACTTCCTTCAAACACGTCAGTCCAGCTGGAGCTGCAGTTGGGATTCCCTTAGATAGTGTGCAGGCGAAGCTGTGCCAAGTGGATGATCTTTATAATCGTGGAGAGCTTACGCCCTTGGCAACTGCATACGCTCGTGCACGAGGTGCTGATCGAATGTCCAGTTTTGGTGACTTTGTCGCATTGTCTGACCCCTGCGATGCTGTAACAGCAAAGATCATATCAAGGTTTGTGATATTAATATTTGATATTAACATATGACTTTGATATTAATACAATATTAATGATAGTTTTCAACAATGTATTATACTATAATAACAAACTGCTTTTGTAAATATTCAGGGAGGTCTCAGATGGCATTATCGCACCTGGCTATTCACAAGAGGCACTTGAAATATTGAAGAAGAAGAAGAGCGGTGGATATTGCATGCTTCAAATTGATCCTTCTTATGTACCATCCCCGATGGAACGTAAAACTCTGTATGGCCTTGTCATGGAACAGAAACGTAACGATGCGATAATCGACAAATCAACGTTCAATAACATAGTTACAATGAAGACGAAATCTCTATCGGAGAATGCTATTCGTGATTTGATTGTGGCTACTATCACTGTAAAATATACGCAGAGCAATTCCGTTTGTTATGCAAAGGATGGACAAGTGATAGGTACGGGAGCTGGACAACAATCTAGAATTCATTGCACTAGACTTGCTGGAGACAAGGCTGATAACTGGTTTGTTGTTTTTTTATTATACATATAAAAAAATTAATATTGAAAATATGGAAATATTGTTTATTACATAATTAAGGTGGCTTCGCCAACATCCGAAAGTGATAGGAATGAAATTTAAGAAGGGCGTAAAAAGAGCGGAGATTTCTAATGCTATTGACAATTATGTCAATGGATCCATTGGAAAGGACATGGATGAGGCTACATGGGCTGCCATGTATGAGGAAATTCCTGAGAAATTATCGGAAGTTGATAAAATTGAATGGATCAAGAAGCTGGACAATGTTGCTTTAAGCAGCGATGCTTTCTTCCCATTTAGGGATAATGTCGATAGAGCTAGACTCGTATGTACAATTATTATTACATATTTTTATTTTGTATAAGTCGTTGAAATAGTTAAAAATCGCATGACCAGTACTATTCAGCCGACTTGTTTTTGTCATAGATGATAAATTGATTAACATTATGCTTGATATTTTTATGATCTTTATTCTTGTATTGCAGAGTGGTGTCAAGTTTATCGCGAGTCCCGCTGGCTCTACAAATGATGCAGCGGTAATCGAAGCTTGTAATGAACATGGAATAGCATTGGCTCACACTGGTTTTCGATTATTCCACCATTAAATCTGAGATAGATTTTATACATACATTGTTACTATTTTTATACGATGTATTCAGCTGAAAAATTTTTTCCAATTAATGTTACGTCTCGATATATAAGAAGAGCGATAACATAGAAAATATTTTTATACCTCTTTTTTACTTCTAATGTTAAGCTTTATATGCACAGTTATATATTAAACTGTTAAATATAAACACATTTGTGTGTGTGTATATATATATATATATATATATATATATATATATATATTCTTTTATTATTATAATGATTTACCATAACTCATCCCGTCCTAATTTTATAGTTTTATTAAAGTAATCATGTCAATTTATTTCTAATATTTTCAGATGACCAGATTGATGAACCGCAAATTTCATAAGTTATCGATTCTATTGACGTAATCGATTTTTTATATTTCTTTACAAATATCGGAAAATAAAATAAAAGCCTAATAATCCTTTGAGTATGTGTTTATAAATATTATATATGTATTTTTTATTAGCATACTTTTTGGATATTTAACTTAAACAACAATTAATTTATTGAGTGCATTATCTGTACCATTTTGTTAATAGATATATAGATAAAATTATTAATGTTTTTTTCTGATTGATGATGAAAAGAAGATAATATTAGGAACAGTATAAATTATGCAATTAAATATTTTGTTTTAAAAGTTTTGAATTGACCGCCACTTAAGCTAATCGGAGCAGCGAAGCGGAGCTTGCACCACTCTGCACTTTGCAGTTTAAAGGCTGTTCTATATGAAAATAAGCAATTATAAAAGCATAATATAATTACTTGATATAATAAAATATTAATATGCATTTTTCCAAAAAATGTTATAATATAAAAATTCAATATTTACTGGTAAAAATATATTTATATTGTATTTTTATAATTAAATACTTTAGGTGTGCAACAGCCTTTACAAGGCATGAAGCAGAAAAGAGCAAGAGAATTTTTCCGCTAATTGATGTCTACTTTTGCCTCTCTGTTAATCGGTTTCAATGATTTGTACCATCCGGTAACCCCGCCAGTTTTTATTTACTGAAATATTATTTAGCAATAGCGTAATTTATAAAGTTAGAAGTAACTCGAATAATCATGGATGAGGTCGATAACGCTCAAATAATTGTTAGTGAAGTATATACATGTGTAACATTAGTTATAAGTAAATTTGTTTAGATATATGAATATTGACTAGGTAATTTTTAATGCATTTTTATACAATGTTAAATTGCAAATTTATTCATTTAAATATATTTATATCGCAGTATTTGCAATTAATATTTTAAAAATTGTTTGTGAGTTCTTTTACTCATTTGATTTAATCTGCAGAAGTTTACCTTTAATAAGTGATTAATGTATTACTTTTATTTTAAAATTTGAATCGTTTTATTTTCGATGATGATAGATCATAGTGAGACAAATTTAAAAAATTTGATTTTATAAATTTTTTTTGTTTGATGAACAGTAGCCTTTTCTACTTTTGTACTTTGTAGGTTATTGCAGATGACATATGCAGAAGAGCAGGTATCGCAACAACCTGGATTAGCAGCAATAAATTCGGAATACATGCATACAAACACGTGGATAAATATTCGCAAGGTTATCAAATAATATGCAAACTATATATTATAAATATATAGTAATTCATAAATTTATAATAGGATTTGATATTACATTTGATATTTTTGAAGTAACAGCTTCCGTGATCTATTTTTTCAAATATTCAATATTATTGATATGAACTGTGTACAATTTATTTGACATAGCTCTACAAATAGAAATATAAGGTCTGGACATTATGATACCTTTTATCATTCTCTCTTAATATATTATTATGGAAATATCAAGAAATTTATTAAAAATATATATTCAATTGTTTTTTAATTTGATTCTATTGTGTTTTATTTTAATTTTATAATTGTTCGAAACTATACCATGATTTTATGGACACATTGTATATATTTCTTAATATAAGTTAGATATGATATAATTATCTATTTTATCATATTACAAATTTGTTTCAGATACTAAAAGTCAATTTGCACCTTGCGATGCCAAAGTACATTTCCTCCGTCCAGAAATTATATTATTCTCGCCACTTTTGCGTAAACTGGTTAATGAGAGCAATGGTATCTTCCTGTCGGCTCAAAAACTTAAGTCTTCCTCTGGTGACATTAGGCCAGAACTTCTTAAACATAGCAAGCAGTATAGATCTATATTGAGAGCCTGTGTGGAAAACTTGCAAGAGATACTGCCAAAAGAGCCGTTATCGGAAGAAAAGACAATGTTGGAAAATTTTCTGACTATATTTTATCAAGTAGAATGCGTCTGGCATTTAACAGAGATTCTTTATGTCGATGCTGTACCAGGTAAATTATTAATTAGGTTAAAAAAAAATATGGTAGAAAGATTGTAATCTTTAAAATAATACCAAAATATAATTGCAAATTAACATTTTTTTCTAAAAAGATTTTTATCCTGAATCTTTTTTTTTAAATTATTTGTGTTATATTAACAGGTGATGTTGTGCTACCACAATTGTTAGAGTGGATCAGCTTTCATTTTCCCTCAAGAGAGTTAGCGGCGTCAAAAATTTTGTCGCAAAAAAGCATCGGTGCGGATTTAGAAAATTCAAATTATTGGGAGGTTGTGATGGGCTGTGCGTTCCATGGTAAATTAAATCTAGTTTGTCGCCTCCTGGCATTGCACAGCAAAGCGGACCATTCAGCGTTCATTACTGCGGACAATATTATTAGAACAATGCCAGTGTACAATGTGTACGGCGGATATTCCGTAAATGAATTTATTATACGGTGGAAACATTGGCAAATGGATCTTTGCTCAAATCTCGAAACTAATTACTTTGTTATAGATAGTAATTTGGAGATGCTTATGAAGGTCAGTAACACAAAATACAATAATATAAATTTTTCTTTTTAAATATAAAGGATAACTTTTGTTCTACTTTTGTTTTACAGCTGATAGCAGGAGACGAATCAGTATTGTGGGAATATTCCTTATATACAGAAGCATGGTATGAATTATTAGCAGCGAAATTATTTTATTCGGCTCCTTGTTGCAAACAGCTGGAACTTTCGCGTTATGCGAACAACATTGCTGAGAGGTGGCAAGCTAATAGACACTTAGATCGTGTAATTCTTGCCTTAATGGAGAACGATTTATATCAAGTTATCAAAGAAATACAATACATGAGTGATAATGGCTGGTTCGCGGCCCATCTGATGGATCTATTATACAAATGCGGAAAATTAAATATTCTGAGCAAAGAAAAAACTAAGTACGCATAAACAGGATAAAGAGCTAATTCGAGTAAATGAAATCAATGAATTGAAATATCTTGTATCTTATTACAGTGTGACCGCACAACTTCACGAATCTCTCATATTAGAGTATGGTACTACTTTAATGAGCCATCGCTCATTATGGCAATGTGGCGCGAGTTACTTGATACATTGTCCAATCCAAGGTTTAGCTAGATTAGAGATTTTGTTGCAATCGCTATCAACGGGCACTGAAGCAAGAATCAACAAAATCATCGACGTCGCACGGGACAATAACATGCCGCACGTTGGTAAAATTCGATCTCTCTCTTTTCTTTTCTTCTTTGGTTTGTACAACATTTATAATAATTTAAAAAATGTATCTTAGTTACTAGTATATGTAAAATCCAAGGGATGAGGAGCATAAGACAAGGAAGATTGGGCAACGCTCTCACGTGGGCGCTCAAGGCACATGACGGCAATTTTACTACGTATATCGCAGATCAATTTTTAAAACATTACGCGGAATACGGGAAATTAGAGTGTCGCGATTTGTTGGAGAATTTAGGTTCCTGCATGTTGGCCAGCGACAGACTCACATTTTTAGGTAAAAAGAATTACATATAGTAATAATAAATAAAATTGAATATTTTGTAATATACAATTATTATTTATAATCATATAAATTGCACAATTAATTATGTATTACTGTAGTAATTAATATAAATTTTACTATAGGAAAGTATTGCGAATTTCATCATATGTATGGAATGGGTGAATTTCGTGAAGCAGCGAGTCTATTAGTATCTCTTTTAGTTTCAAATTTGACGCCGAAATAGTAAGTAGTTATTTATTTTTAGAATATCTCCACGATCACACATAACTATATCTTTAATATAAATTTGTTTTTTCAGTTTTTGGTCTATTCTGCTCACCGATGCTATACCATTGTTGGAAACGGAAGATGTAATCTTTTCTTCCAACGACTGCTACGAATTGTTACGTTGCATAGAAGCTCACGGCGATGATCCAAAATTTCAAGATAAGATTTCCGTCATACGAATAGGCGTTGCACGAAATCTGGCACGAGCTTTAAGTTTAGAAGGCTGCCAAGCCGAACATTGACTTATTCGCTCTTGTATTCATTCTTGTAAAAAGTGATATATCAGTATCTTTTTATAATAAATTGTAATTACATTTAAAATATACATTCTAATCACGTGATTGTTTTTCTATTTAATTATTAAATTTTCAATTTGTATTTTACATTTTAGAAAAAAACATTAAAAAATATACATATACAATGATATATGTATATCATACATAGTACATAGTTAAACTCACAAATATACCTTGTCAGTATTGAAAAAATGAGAATTATACATTATTAACATTATAAACATATGGATGCTGCAAAAATTAAAAACTTGTTTATTATTTTATAATTTAATGTTAGAAAATAATTTATATTTCTCAATTAATCTTAATTTATAATAAATTTTTTTTTAATTTTTAAAACTTATAAATTTGTACAGTTTATTAAGCAATATTTATTTATAATTAATATATATTACAGAGAAAGATGGAGACATTTATTTTTAATGTGGCTTTTTAGATTGTTAAGATATAGATATTGAAAGATATTGGCACATGTTTGGTACATGTAACTGAAAAATTGAAAATAGAACAATAGAAGAATAAAGACTTGGACTCAAATTGCAATACATTTGAAGAAATGATAGTAAAAGATATTTATTCTAATCCGCTTACGGTCGTCTATCTCCTACAATATATAATTTTGTAAATGAAAAGGGAAACATTTTGCACATACAAATTGTACAGTATACAATTTGTATGTAGCAGACACAATAGTCTTGTCCTTTTTACACTAGAAGAAGAAAGATAAACTCTAGTGCAGCTAGTTCAACTAAAAAGAACAGACTCAATAAAAAAACAGATGGTTTATTTGATTTTTTATTCGCTATTAAAGATATTTGCACTTTGTATACTATCTGTCTTCTTCTCACATTAAAACTTCGATATATTTCGATATCTCTCTTTAAATGCAGAAAGTGCAAATGAAACGAATAACCTATTCGTGTCTCTGCCCACGCTTTCCTCATATTTTTGCGTCATTTGAATCGATTCGCACGTGTCAATAATTTGATAAATTCTCTTATATTTTGTAAATAAAAACTTGTCACTTGTTGTCAGTATGCTGCTTATTTATGCTGTGTCCATTCGCAATCATCATACACATTTTTCTCATTACAGAACATGTTGTCCATCACTTTAGTAAATATCGATAGTTATCAAGCATCTCCGATACCCGAATTGGATGTAACATTCTCAGAATTTCGTGGCTCCGAGGTAAAAAAGGTGCCGGTAATCAGAGCATTCGGGTCAACTGCCATGGGTAAATGAATACATTTAATACAGAACAGATAATCTTGTCGTCCTTATTTCCTTTGACAAAGACAGATCAGAAAATAAGATTAGTATAAGAAAAAAGCAATGAGAACATAAATGAAACTTCTAAGAAGGACAAATTGAATTTCTAGGAAGTATAAATTGAAATGTCAAAAACAAGCATTAAAGCTACTGATTTATTTTCATTAGGATTTTAATATATTGCAGATTACATTAAGCTATATGTCATCAAAAACATATTTTGTTACATACAATATTTGCTTTCAGGCAAGAAAACATGCTTGCATATTCATGGTGTTTTTCCATATATGTATATCCCATGCACAGTCCAAGAGAATATAGATAGCTATATTTATCAGCTAGCTACGTCGATCGATTCTGCTTTGAATACATCCTTTGGTTCCGCTTTATCTAACAATCAACATGTGTACAAGATCCAACGGGTATCAGGAATGTAAGAAAACTTTAATTGGAAAAATTTGAAATTATGACAAATTAGTAATTTTATTTTTAAGAGAAGAAACCTTTATTTTCTTTTGTATTATGTATTTTATTTGTTAAATTCTTAATGTATATTGTTTTACAGACCTTTTTATGGTTATCATGAGAAAGAACATGTATTCTTTAAGATATATTTTTATAATCCAGCTATAATTAAAAGAACAGCAGATTTGCTACAGGTAATATAAGTCTGGTTTTCTGTTTCTATGCAAGCATGATACACTGTGCTGTGTAATAATGCTGTGTTCAAGAAGTTGTATATTGAACAATTTATTTTTTTTCAGAATGGTGCTATCCTTAATCAAACTTTACAGCCATATGAAGCACACATTCCATATATTCTGCAGTTTATGATAGATTACAATCTTTATGGAATGAATTTAATAAATTTAAACAGTGTAAAGTACAGAGGCTCGTTACAAGAATGTGCAACGGAAAACAGTCAAAGCAGATCTTCAATAGATTTATTAGACTCACAAACATATCTTCCAATATCTGTAACAAGGCAAAGCATGTGCGAATTGGAAGTAGACGCGCACGCTTCAGAAATTCTGAACAGACAAGGTATCAGTGAAAAATTAGAATTGAATCCTGGTCTCGCCGCAATTTGGGATGAAGAGAAAACAAGAAGAACTGAAGCTGGTCTGGAAGATGTAAAGTCGCAATTATTGTATCCTAAAAGTTCCAGCAAAATTGTTCTATCTCCAACGAGCAATGATCTTTATCAAGAGGATCAATTATTAAAACGATTGAATGCTATATCACAAGTATTTCATCATTCTATTAATCTGTTTACAATTGTATAATTGTATAATTGATGTAATTAATGTATATGAAATTTGTTTAATATATATATATATATATATATATATAAAATTTATTTTAGATTAACGAGACAATTACTTCAAATATGTCTTCATATCCTGTGGAAGTAGTAGACGATGAAAATGTTTTAAATGCATCTTGTGTTTTAAATCATAATGAATCTCCTTCTGAAGGAAATCTTGAAAGAACACTTTCTGATAATTACAAATTAGCGACATCAGAATTCTTAGAGGCTCAAAGCCAAAATAATGTAACAGATACTAGTATTTGTAAGTATTTATAGATACTAAGTACATTTACAATATTGTTTATTGTATCTGTATTGGAATAACAATGAATATTTCAAATTTTGTATATAGTGGACCCGAATGATATACAATTGATAGAAATGTTAGCCGATTTAGCGGAAGAAAATGAAGTTGTGAGTAATGTTGATAACGATAGCGTTCTCGGATCTCAATATTCTACATTAAGCGAACCGGTTAAAAATGATCCAGAAGAAGAAGAGATTGAAGATTTAAATATTACAAATTTAGATTTAGACAGTCTAAGTTCCTGGGACTCAATATATAATCAGAGATCCGGTCAATGTGATGATACAGCAAAAGTTGTAGACAATAAGCAGAACACTGAATCTATAGATGACGCAAATATAACTGAAGAAGATGGAGATGTCACACTCGTGAATTTTCCACAAGTTGATGGAGTTGTTGATTTATGTGAAAATATATTAGAATACGAGAAAGAATCTATAAATTATTTTAATAATAAGGATGATACAACATGTTCTACAACAATTCAGTGCCTTCCTAAATATGATAGACATCTTTCTGTTATTAATACAAAGAAAAATTATGCTATATATATTTCATATAGAAATTTAGCATTATCAGACATTATTAAATGTGTAATTATAAATAATTCCAATAGATATTTAAGGAAAGAATTATATAACTTTATAAATAGGTATTATTTTTATATATTTTTAAAAACTAGCAAAAATTTACGAAGTACAAATATAGAGCATTTAAATCCTAACACAAGTGCTATTCTAAGGAAGACAAATTATTTAAAAAATAATGAAAGAAGAATTGTACATAACAAGAAGATAGAAAAAAAATTATGTGTTGCGCGATATCAGATACAATTGGATCATCGAGATTTAGATGTTTATGATTTAGATGAGATAGAAACTTTGGAACATGATGATTATGTAATAGAGTATGAAAAAAACAAATGTAATTGTGAACAAGATTCAACATCACGTGTTCAAGTTTTTTTAAATAATAGTCACTGTTTATATCACGGACCGCGCAACCCTTCGGCGAAGTTTATGATATCAAATATTGATGGGGCTACAGTTAGCGATTCAGATTCTAGCGATTTTGAAGCTGACGTGACAGTTGATAGACAAGAGGAACGTATATGTGTTTATAAATCTGGTAAAAAGAAAGTATTCAAAAGCACAGTTCAGATAACACCAAAGAAGAGGAAATTCGATTCCGAGAATGACGATCGCGAGTCACCTAATAAACGAAGAAACGTGATCAAAACGCCAAAAAGAAAATATAATTCTCCAAGCAAAACCCTTCGAAGTCCGCAGTTGTCGGGGAATTATTCACCTCTTAATATTACTATTATATCTCCAAAATCTAGCAAAAGTCCTATTCAAAGTGAATCACCAAAGAGAAATCAGTATATGCCGACATCTGATATTCGTTCTACTTCTGCTACACCAAGACACAAGATGCGTCCATTACGTGTGAGCTTACTTCGTGAAAAACTTTTAAATTCGGATCTAGGTAAATGTAAGCAGTTTTATGAAAAATTAAATTTTATCTTTTTGTGATAATAGCATCAACTGTTTTTAATTTAATTTAATGACATTTATTATTGTTTATTATTAATAGTAATATACATTAATAATATACATTAATAATAATATTTTCTTTTTATTGCTTTTTTTATGCATAAATTTTTTTTTTATTTTCAGAAAATAATGACGACACTGATAATGAAATAGATACTGTGTAAGATCTATATTTATATATATGTATATGTAATTTAAAGAAATTGTAGTTTTAAAATATCTGAAATTGTTTAAGTTATAAGTAATCTTTATTATATGTATTTATAGCCATAACGTAAAAGATAAAACAACAACGATTGTTAAATCAATACAAGATCGCGAACAGGTATCAGAAAATAGTGAAAATTCGTCGATTAAAAAGAACAAAGAAGTTCGTAAAAGATTGTCTTTCTTGGACGATGAAGAAGATATTTTTACGAAGTCAGATCATAACATGAGCCAATCTGATACTTTAATCGCACTTGGACATTCAAATGATCAAACACACGTAGATGCAACTATATTTACCTCCTGTAATGAAAATAGTAACGATAGCGTTCCAAACAGTCAATATACAGAAAAAAATAATGATGACGCATCTCCTGAAAGAAACTATGCGTTAGGCGCACGAAGCTTAGTAAAAAAATCCGTGAATCCTGTGAATGACATTATTCCCGAAACCGATGAGGATGAAGAAGATATATGTAATACAACTTTTACCCAACACCTCAATCAAAAAATAGAGAGTGACAGTCAAAGTTCGTCCTTGGAGCGGAGTACTCGTCGCTCGTCAAAAAATGCATTAATTACAATTACTACAAAGTATAAGCCTCCTAGTCCTAAAAGAATTGTAGAAAGTATGACAATGTACGGTATTCCGAAATATAGATGGCAAACACCGTTTTTCAGTAATAAGCTTGATCTTGTGAAACAAAAAGAATCCTTAAATATGAATGCTTCGTCATTCGACGTTCCTGCATTTAAATCTAGTCTAGAAGAGGTCACGAGCATCAAATTATGGCGAAGAATGAAGGTCAATGAATTTTATCCTTCTGGAGCGAATATAAAGTCTTACCATATCAAACGGACACTTGCAGGATATAAATCGTTAACGATTAAACCACTTGTGGAACCACCATCTCCTAAAGATATTAGAGATTGGATAAGAGCGAAAAAATATCTATCGGAAAAAAATCAAAATATTAAATCATGCAAACAGAATATGGAAGAAATATCAAATGTACAGAATGTTCAATGTTCATCAATTAATATCACTAATGAAGAGATTGAACCTCGGCCAGGAACATCTGATAATTTGATAAATAATTTAAACATGGGAAGTCAAACTACATGTTTAGTAATACCTCAAAATAGCGGAACATCCGACAAAACCGAGAAATTAGAATCTACACATAATTCTGACAGTTCAGAGATATCTGAAAATAGTTTGGCACCTTCTTTAAAAAAAGCATTGGATAATCCATTTTTACATAAACAGGATAAAACGCAACTGGGTGTCTCATATGGTCAAATTGAATATTCATCTAAGGGAAGCTGCGGTAATGTCTCAAATGAGAATCTTCAAAAAGCCAGAGCAGTAACAGTAGTAAGTTTATTACTTTAGTTCTTCTTGCGTGATGAGTTCAGAATTCATTTTATATTTTAAATTTTCCGCAGCATCAGTACCTAACATTACTGTCTCTCGAAATACACGTTGTTACTCGGGAAGATCTCCTTCCTGATCCACAACATGATTCTATCACTGCATTGTTTTATGCAATTTATAACGACGCCCCGACAGACAGTGGACAGATAGATCACGGTGATTACAAAAACAAATAATTTTATATGAAAAGTATTTAATATTTCAAAAAATTACAAATTACTTAATATTTCTTGAACGAAAGATCATACATGTTTTAATTATATTCTTTTTAGGTGCTATAATTGTAAACCCTAATTCCATAAGTGCAAGACTTAATAAAATCCATTCTGCTAGTGCAATGTGTCCAATTCTGTACGTGGCATCAGAGCAAGATGTGTTCAATAGTCTTATAAAATTGATTGAACAACACAATCCAGATATTTTACTTGGTTGGGAAGTGGACGCACTTTCGTGGGGTTACGTTTTTCAACGAGCGTTTTATCTAGGTTTTAATAACTTTCCAATAAGAATCTCTAAGGTTCCGCACATGCAAGTATTTTCCAAATCTGATGCTCACGTAGTTGAAAAAGATGATTTAGGTGAGGTAAAAATACCTGGTCGCAATATCCTTGACGTCTGGAGAATCATGCGACATGAAGCAGGTAAGATTTTCAATATTTCTGATATTAGCTTTTATCTTTTCCATTCAAAGTAAAATCAGAAAAAACTTAATTTTTTCCAGCATTATTGACGTATACCTTTGAGAACGTCATGCATCACGTTTTACACGAAAGAATTCCGTGTCCTTCCTTTAAGATGTTGTCTACTTGGTGGAAACACGAGAGCATGATAGTAAAAAGCAGAGTTATACATCATTATGTCATCAGAGTCGTAGGCACTCTTAAGCTCCTGAATCACTTGGATATTATAGGTGAGATCGAAAATTCGTATTTTTAAATTTTCTTTTTACACCTTCTTATGTTAATTGCTTATTCTTAATTTCTTTAAATTCGTTATTTTAAAATCTTTTTATAGGTCGCACATGTGAACATGCTCGTATCTACGGTATACAATTTTATGAAGTTTTCTCGCGGGGCTCACAGTTTCGTGTTGAATCAATGATGCTTAGATTAGCAAAACCTATGAATTACATTCCGATCTCGCCATCCATGCATCAAAGAGCCAGAATGCGAGCACCAGAATGTCTACCGTTGATCATGGAACCTGAATCTAAATTTTATACCGATCCGTTGATCGTTCTTGATTTCCAGAGTTTATATCCGAGTATGATCATCGCTTATAATTATTGTTTCTCTACCTGTTTAGGGAGAATAGAACACATAGGCCAGTGAGTATATCTAACATCAAGAAAATTATTACATTATTAAATTAAATTACACTCACTAATTCGATATTTTCATTTGTTAGATATGGCCCGTTTGAGTTTGGTGCAGCGACATTAAGAGTAAGAAAGAACACCGCGTTGAAGTTGCAAGACAAAATGAACTTTTCGCCTTGTGGTGTAGCCTTCGTAAAGAAAGAAGTACGTCAGGGAATATTACCGCGTATGCTAACAGAAATTTTGAATACGCGTCTGATGCTAAAGGAATCTATGAAGCTGCATCCGGCAGAAAGTCGTACGTTGCAACGAGTTCTTCATTCTCAGCAATTGGGTCTCAAATTAATCGCGAATGTCACATATGGCTATACATCCGCCAATTTTAGCGGTAGAATGCCATGTATCGAGGTAGGAAGTCCATAAAAATAAAAGATGACGCACAAATTAATTTATTTAAATATGTCTTTGTTGGGGAAATTATTATTTATTAAAATGTTTTCATAGATAGGTGACAGCGTAGTTAGCAAAGGACGTGAGACGTTGGAGCGTGCGATTAAACTTGTGGAAAACACGCCAAAATGGGGCGCACGAGTAGTTTATGGGGATACAGATTCTTTATTTGTATTGTTATCCGGAAAATCTCGTGAAGAGGCGTTTATCATCGGCGAGGAAATTGCAGACGCCGTTACCGCGATTAATCCCCCGCCTGTCAAGCTTAAATTTGAAAAAGTTCTTCATCCGTCTATTTTGCAAGTAAGATAAAGAAGTAATAAGATTGATATATCATTATATAAAACGAAGGGCAATAATATAATAACTAAATTTAATATTCCAGACGAAAAAGCGATATTGTGGATATATGTATGAAACTCGCAAACAGGAGAAACCTGAATTTTTAGCAAAAGGAATTGAGACAGTTCGTAGAGATGGATGTCCCGCAGTTTCTAAGGTAAAAAAAAGAAGAAACATTGACGAGTATATCATAAAGACTATCTTCGCAGTTTTGAAATGAAATATTTATATATTGCAGATACTTGAGAGAGCTCTTAAGATTTTATTCGAAACGAAAGATATTTCCTTGATAAAGCAGTACGTAATCAAGCAGTTCGAAAAAATTTTTCAGCGACGCGTGTCTATTCAGGACTTAACGTTCGCGAAAGAATTCCGTGGGATGCGCGGGTATAAGGCCCATGCTTGCGTGCCGGCGTTGGAACTGACGCGAAGATTGATAAAAAAGGATCCTCGTGCTATACCGCGCACTAGCGAGCGTGTTCGTTACGTTATTGTCGCAGGTGCACCGAATCAGGCACTCATTCACTGTGTACGCACACCGATGGAAGTTGTTACTGATCCGTCGTTGATTTTGAACTCTGTATACTATATAACGAAAGTTATTATACCGCCCCTCAATCGCTGTTTTAACTTATTCGGGATTGACGTTAATGCGTGGTAAGTGGAAAGCTATAGGGATTATGATTATTATTTATGATTATTGTTTGTAAATTTATATGTTTTTATTTTTGTATTTATATTTGTATATCACATTGCTTTCGCAATGATCTCTTTGCATTTATACAGATTATTATCTTCTGTAATTGCTAAATATTTTTTAGAGAACTATTTAAGATAATATTGTATATAACATAATAAGGAATTGTAATCGTGAAAAATAATGAGACACTTGTATTTACAGGTATAAAGAGATCTCTCATCGTTCTAATTTTGAAAATATTGCGCATTTGGGAGGAGACAATCCAAAATCTACTATCCGTCAGTTCTTCAGTTCTGTAGCGTGCATTACTTGTGGCGAACAAACTAGTAAAGAAATTTGTCCAGAATGCCTTTCGCAACCAAGTCGGACTGTTCTTATACTTCTTGAAAAGATAAAACAATTGGAGAGAAATCACCAACAGATCACTATTGTAAGCACGATAGCGGAGAAGAAAAAAATTTATCAATGTATTATCAGGCGTGATCTTACATTAAATGTCTTTTAATTATAAATTGTAATTAATAATTATTACGTGATGACAAAATTTAATTATTGAATTTTTTTTAGATCTGCCATTCTTGTATCGGACGAATGGGTGATATAGAATGTATGTCTTTGGATTGCCCTGTTTTATATCGATTGGTACAAGCTCGCAAAGAGCTCGCACATGTTTCTTACATGAATAGCATCATCTATGGAGATAATTCCAATGGTATCAAAGAATTGAATGCAGTTGCTGAATGGTATTGATTATGATGGAAATAAAATCATTGCCTAAAATAATCGAAATGAAACATTCCATTAAATGATAAATATCTTCTCTAATATAGCATTATACGCGAAAGTGAATGTTTCAATTTCAATTCTTGATAATAGGGATAAGATATATTCTTATCAACACATCACTTTTATTTCCATTTCTGAATAAAGTTGAATTTTCCTATCAAATCCTAATTTTACTTAAATCTTTCATTTTTCCAAAATTTCCCGAATTTTTCTAAATTTATAAATTTATATCGATTTATATCGTTACTCTTCAATTACTCTCCGGACCGTCGAAGCCCTTGTAGTGACCAGGGTCGGCGATCTTTGATAATATATTATCGGTGCCATAACACATGCTCAACCAATCAGAAACAAGTAATCAGCAGTTTCTTTCTCCTTCATTTTCCCTCCAAATGGACGCAAGTTTGTACACGTCATGTGTATAAATATTTGAAAGATTGCAAGTTCGTCCGAATGAAGAGAGAAATCTGATAAGGATATTCGGGAGGCATTTTCTGTCGGGAGACAGGAATCCCGCCCCTCCCCCGCGTAGGGGCAGGGGTAATCTCGCGTGTAGTGCTGGCTCATCGTTGGTCCGCGGATGATTTGGGTAGATGCGCTTCGGTTGCCGTCCCAATCGACGGCTTTGACGACGATCGCATCGGTGCTGTATTTAAACAGGTTCGGAAAATTGATATTTATGATTTTCCCTTCCGAGGCATTTTATTGCGAGAGTCGTAACATACAGTGATGCAAATTATAGCGCTTATGACGCGATGTGATTATCTTTTCGTATACAACACCGACGAGTTCATCGAGTGAACTTTGGGATTCGATTATCTAATTTTTCTAACCAAAAAAAAAAAGATTAAAGAGTAAAAAATAGTAGTTGAGTAACACTCACTTCTACCGATGTAGATTAACTTTAATCTCGATTTAACTCGCTCTTCTTGTTTTTTTAATGCCCATTTCTGTCAATGTAGATTAATTTTAATCTCGATTTAACTTGCTTTTCTTTTTCTAATTCGAAATATTGGAAAAAGATGAAGATTTAAACTAAGATTAAATTCAATCCACATCGGAAATGGAAATGGATATAATTCATCCAAAATTAGAAAAAAATAGATTTATCAAGTTTAAAATTAATCTACAGTGATAAAAATGGATATAAGAGTTGAATTGAGATTAAAGTTAATCTACGTTGGTAAAAGTGAACGCTTACAGAAGTTCGCGCGCGTTTATCTCACGTTCACGCGACCATGACCGCCGCTGTTCGTTCGTCGATCTCGTCGCGACTCGCGTGAGTGAGAAGCTCGTGATACTCGCGTTCGTCACGACCGATTGCCGTAAGTCGTTGCACTTTCGTTTTGACCATTGACGTTTTGTGATTTTCCATTATTCAGACGCGATGTCCACCAAGAGCTCGTCTCCTGCCAAGGTCTGTTCCTTTTGTAATCTGTCAGATGACAACGAATTGGAATATGGAAAGATCTACGAGCACAATGGGATCGTCACGCATTACTACTGTTTGGTAAGTCTTTATGTCATGTAAATTTCACTTATATTCTATCTCTTGTTACATTATTAAACACAAAGTGTCCAAATTTAAATTCAAATTGGTTAATAAGAGATAAAAATTTATAAGAATTAGAATTGTTATTATTGGTATATAGTGTAATATTTTCTTGGTCAGAATATATCTTCTGAATTTTCTTTAATCTTGATGCTAATAAGCAAATCAAGAGACATTGATAAATATTGAAGAGATTGGTGATCTTCAAGATTTGTTTTCTTTTTGTTATTGTTACATATATTGCTATATATTTTTATTAATTTTCTTTTAGCTCTTATCCTCGAATATGGAACAGAAGGGGAAGGATGATGAGGGAATACTCGGATTTCTAACAGAAGATATACAAAAGGAACTTCGCAGGGGAAAGAGATTGGTACATCTGAAGTAGCATACTAATATCTAAAGATTTATGAATTGACAACATTTTTTTAAGACACACGTTTTTTAAGAAATATACAAGATGAACATATTTGATCATGGCTGAATCTTGATGTTTAATTATAAGAATAAATACAAATAAATTATGAAGACTCTTGAAATTCAAATTAATAAATAAGAGATGAAAGCCAATAAGAATCAGCACTGTTTATTGATATGTAGTATATTTTCTTATAAATTGAACATCTGAGTGCTAAGTTCTCTTTAGTTTTGATGCTGATAAAAGTCTGCAAAAAATTTGAATTTTTTTATATAGGTTCTGTTTCTGAAATGTTTCTCTTGAATTGGTATAATACTAGTTTTATTAAAAGCATATAAGCTCTTATATACCTTTATCTTACAAATAATTACAAATAATTTTACAAATAATTGTTTTGGATTTGTCAAACTTAATGAATACTTTGACAAGTCAGATCTTGACGGTTCTAGGTATGCTCATACTGCAAAAAGATTGGTGCTACCTTAGGTTGTTGTAATGTAAGATGCAAACGGATCTTTCACTTCCCCTGTGGTTTGAAGGCAGGATCCTTGCATCAGTTTTTTGGTGAATTCAGGTAAAGAGTGGATATCAAAAGAAAAGAAAAAATGGCTGACTGATGTGACTGTTGTGATTGAATAATTTATAATTGGTATGTTTCAGATCATATTGCATAAATCATAGACCAAAACAAAAAATCGATGATAAAATTTTGAAACAGATTTGTTCAGTAGATAATGTATTATGTTACATTTGTTATGATAAGGTTAATACGGATGATTTTATAAAAACATTATGGGCTCCCTGTTGTAAAAAAGATGCATGGTTTCATCGCAATTGTGTTCAGGTTAATCTTAACAATAGTTTTACTTATGAAAAATCTCTACTTAACATGATGCATATTAATTTCACTTTAAATTGTTGATATGTCAATTTTTTAAAATATTTTATTTATGGTATGAATACTGCATATAATATACATAGACAATATATACATGCATATACATATACATATATGTGTAGATATGTATATGAATAACAAAAGATAATTTTTTTTTTTATTTCAGCAACTTGCATCAAGTGCAGGATATTTTTTCAAGTGTCCTTTATGTAATAATAAGAAAGATTTTCAGAAAGCTATGCTTGAGTATGGCATTTTTGTACCGAGCCAGTAAGTATAGAAAGAACCAAATTTGGCCGCTTTCTTTATTTCTTTATTTCTTTTCAAGTTTTGTGAATGTCAGTTGTTAATTTAAAATCATAAATACATAGAAAATGTTATTTTTAATTTAACACTAATTATTAATATTTAGTATTATTGATAATTAGTATTATAAAATTTTTCATTTCCTTTTCATGTAATTAGAGATGCTTCATGGGAATTAGTACCGAATGCATTTGAAGAACTTTTATATAGGCACAATCAATGTGATGCAGTGAAATGTCTTTGTCCAAAAGGAAGGAAATATACAAGTAATAATGCGTAAGTAATACTTATGATACATTAAAATGTATATACAATGCGAGAAGTATACGATTTTTCTAAATGTACAGTAAATGGGAATTATCATTATGTCGGACTTGCGGTTCGCAAGGTATTCATATGGCTTGTGGACAATTAAAATGGGCCAATCCGGTGTGGGAATGCGACGAATGTACTTCCATATTACGTAAGTATTTTATAAAATTTTTGTAAAAAAAATACAATTATGGCACTTATAATTTTGTGTATTTTTTCTCATCAAGGTAACGCTCAAAATAACGAATATGCAAAATTGGCTTCTATAATAGAGGGGTACGTATCATAAAAGTTTCTAAAATATTTATCTTGATTTGTAATGATCAAATTTTAATATTTAACGTTTATATTATAATTAATATAACTTTCTTATTTTTAGTTCTGGTAGAGATTCTGATCCAGATTTAGATTCGGATTCAAATTCAGATTCAGATTTAGACAGTGATACGGATATTTCTGTGGGAACTGAATTCCCTATGTCGTGTCCATTGCCTACTTTTAATTCAAGTTCCACTTCTTCAAAGATCAATCTGGACGAATCTGTTTTATTACGACCTGGACCACGATCTTTTAAATTACAGCAGCAAATAAACAAGCTAAGGTTATTGAACAGACGAATAATTAACAATAATGATGATAATTGTAACAGCGAATATTCCAATATTATCTATTTCAATTGTTTGTTTTTATTTTATTTAACAGATTGGAATTGACTAATGCCAAGAAGAACATAACTATCGAAACTAATCTAGAAGATACACAAAACAAATCATCTAATAATGACAATGAGAAGAAAGAACCGTCGACCAGTAAAGAAAATACTCCTCAACAAAAATGTAAAGAAAATATTCTTCAACAAAAAAGTAAAAATAGCTCTTCGGAAGAAGATAAGTTGTCTAATAACAACGAAAAATCTCAACTGACTCGACAGGAGACAGATGTTATCACAATTGAAAGCGATGACGATGAAGTGGAGGTAAAGAACATTAATTCAAAAAATATTTAAAAGTATCAAATTTTTACTAATCATATGCGTCGTCGCAAATATATTGCTTATAATATTTCATTTATTTCTGTTATAGTTTATCACGTTACAACAAAAAAAAGATCTTTCATCTTCATCTTTAGTACAGCAATCAGACGACTCACCTATTCTATGCACATCACCATCAAAACAATTGTTAAAAACATCGTTAGATGATTCTGCAATATTTAAAAATCAAAATACAGCGATTACTAATTTATCGAAAAATAATATTCAATCAAATTCAGAATCAGAGACATCGAATAAAAATAAATCTATTATCTTAAATGAATCTGATGTAGGGGCGCCACGAGAATCCACGATAGATTTGTTTAGTTCGAATAGTAACGATTTGGAAGAAATGAACGCGATAGATACAAACGAAATGCCTGTGATGAATATCAAAATTACTAATGTTACTTCTCTTCCACCTGAAGTGTTCGAGAGTGTACCTGATATTGTATGTGTGAACACTGCTTCATGTAAAGATACTACTAACATTTCATCTCTTTCCACGAATAAAACGTTGGAGCAATTTGTTATGTCTTCATCTACAAAACGTAGTATGCACGAAGAAGGTAATTTGAGAAAAGAAAATTAAAAGTTCATATGTATAGTAATTAATAACATTATATTAAATTTTTTTAGCAAATGACGTGACTAACAATTGCAAGAAAATCAAGGGAAATAATTTTGACAAAGGAATGCAAACTGGTGCTGTAGCTTGTAATGTTATTGTCGCACCTAGTACGAACACACAACAGCAAAGCGTAAGTGTATCTACATCCAAATCCAGTGAGATTAACAATGATGACAAAAGCTTCTCGAAATGCATATCCATGGCATCAAAGGATGCTTCCTATCTCCCATTAAATAATATTGAAAAAAATATCTTTCCCATTCAGTCCACATCATTGCACAAGATGGATGATGTAAGAAACACAAATCGGACTGGAACATGTTATCTAAACGGGAACAATACGATCTTTAACATACAACAGGGCAACGAAAAAGCACAGGGAAATACAGCGAAATATATATCCTTTGTCAAAAACAATCAATTTTATATGCAATCACCATCGACCGACAAATTTTATCTTCAACAAATGTCAAATCCGAATATTGCAGTTGATTCGAGTGCAGGAAAAGTTGATAATGGCAATACATGTGTTATATCCTCAAGTAGCATCAACTTACCGCAAATGACAGATAGTACTACTGTGCTTAATAATCTTGATAACCACAATATGTTTGTAAATCAATCAAAGATGACTAAAGTAACTACGTCTGTGAATAACAATGAAACAAGAGTATTGAATGAACAAGGAATCGTTTTGACGGCGAATTTATCTGCTGGTACACCCAGTCTTGGCAATAGTTCCTCAAGTTCCACCGCTCATGTAAGTAACTCACTAGAAATTTTGAAACTTGTAATGTTAAACAGTCTACAAGATTCAGAATAACTAATAAAATAATTGAGAAAATACTTAAGAGACTTGCACAAAAAATTTGCACAAATTTCTCTAGTATGACAAACGTTACAAAATTTTTTTTGTGAAAACCCTTTATTGACTTTATGAAAAGCCCGGGTTTTTGATTGTTAATGTAAAGTTAAAGTACATTGGTTTTGGTGAGAAGCACGGTGCGGGGAATATGTTGCAAATAAATTTCCCCGTACCTTCTCTCTATCTTGCGATTCTAACAGTGTGACGGGGATGCAGGCACCAGTCCTGCGGAGATTGCTTCTGAGAAGGACGACTCAACCAGTGACTCCCATAGGAGGTGAGTTTATCAAACACAAATTCTTAAACATTCAATATACTATCTTATATAAGCCGAAAATATATATTCAGTAATAGAAATACAGGCAAAGTTTGGTAAACAGAATCTTAGACACTTAATAATCTCTTTATTTTTTAATTTATATATGTAAAGTATTGTTCATATTTCTTTCTGTTAGCAAATTTTTAAATAGGCTTTGATGTCTATTGCAAGTTACTTCGTTAATAGGCTGCTGTGATTGCTCGCTTGTGATTACTGCTGACTTTTAAGTTACAAGTTAGTTTAGCTTTAGTTTTTTAAGTTACAAGTAATTACAAGATAGCGATAATTTAGATTCGTGATATTCTATCATTATTGTCTATGTACGAAAAAAAAACTGCGAAATAAAAGAGAATAAAAATAAAATATAGGTTGAAATAACAATATTTATATGAATGACGAATTCTTGGATATTAACATTAATATTAATTTGTTATATAGTGTGGTCGGCGACCAGAATATTGCCTTCCAGAATACAACCTATAGCGTCTTCCCCCGAGTCACCAACAACCTCAACACCTGTCATCAACCTAGATTGATATCGCGTTACGTGAATTTACACGACCTCAAATTTCGAGTCAGCGAATCAAACAATGTTCAGGTATAATTCATAGACATAGACTTGATTCACAAATTATTATTATTTGTCATGCGGTGATTTAATTATATTTGTATATTTGTATTGCCCAGATGATCTTGTACGATACATTCTCTGTAAATATCCCGACGAAGAATCCCAAAAAGAATAAGAATCAATCGGCAGACATATCGATATCACGAGAGCTGAAACAATCGTCTACCATTGCGTCTCGTACGCGGGATGAAGCTTCGTGCAGTTCGGATTACGTCGACAGCACTTCGATTGAAGAACAATGTTTTGACAAGCTTCGCTTTTCGAAAAATGATAATTTTTTAATTAACGATAAAAGCACGTGCGTCAATTATGTGGCGCGTGATTGCGACGATGCGAAAGAGAATTTAGATCCAATTAAATCCAAAATGTTGCGTACCAATAATTTTGGGAATGTAAATTTAACGAACAGTATTGATGACACAGCGAGTACAAGTGACCATTCCTGTGATGAGAATGACAGTGAGACATGTCTCGTTTTTAGTGATAATTTAAGTGTAAATCGAACAATTTGTAATACGAATGTAGATAATGATACGAATGACGTAACACATGTTTCGAATGATTGTCAGAGTCCGCAAGTCAATTTAGAAAGCGTGCAACAGTATAAACAAACATATGGACATAGCGTAATACCTGTGGAAGAGAGATCCAGTGCTCGACTATTTTGTAAAGAAACTAATAGGATAGTACACAGTGTTGATTTTGATTTGGACGTTGTTAAAATGAATAAAAATGTTGAAAAAATATCGCAAGATGATGTCACTATTTCGACAAATCGACATTCTGACGATAAAATCGACAACAATCACACACACGATTCTCCAACATTGCAGAACGGTTATAAACATTTAGACAATATGCATGTAATGAGACCGAGAGTTAATAACCGAGAAATCTCGAACATTACGAGATTTAACGAACATAGTATTTTAAATAAACAGATTGATACATGCAATAAAAAATTTATTCGATATACGGCATTTCAGGAAAATACCGTATATCATAATAATGAGATTAGTACAAAATATAACAATGATTCTGGCCTCAAAGTAAGTGTGGATTTGTGTAAGATACAAAATCTGATTGATTCTAAGCCAGAATTATTTGTAAATCGAGATCATGATATTAATAATCAACGACGTAAACGTACAAATCGGTTAAATGAGCGAGAAGATTATGCTCGACAACAGGTAAGATATTATAATATTGAGAAGAGTGATATTGGCCAGTTCAAAAATAGGGAATTACAGAAATCGAGTTACACATATAACGTCGAGCATATGCAGGTACGAGATGGTCTTTCCAGCACATTTCAATATCAGAAGGTGAACCAAGGAATTAGATGTTTCGATAAACATATATTGGACAGGTAGAATTAATATGTAGAATATTATACATAAAAATATAGACAATATAAAGCAGAAAATGAATCGTATTTCTTGTGTGATAATTTTGTAGTTTACATGCTTCTCAATAGAGAGAAGCTCTTTAAAAAGAATAATTTTTCAATATAAGCCTGACAAATACAAGATATAAATTTATTTTCTGCTATATTCCGTCTTTAAGTTGTAATATAGTTGCCAAATTTTGCATTCTATTATTCTTTGATATAAAAATGTAAGATTATTTTCTACGTTATACTGATGTAATAAATTGATTTTGTTTATATATCATATTTCTTATTTTCATGTCCTTGTGACTTAGCAAAACTTTAACTTGGGTCTTTCTTAATTTAGTCGAAGTTTTTATTTCTTTATTATAGCTATATTAGGATAACACATGAGAAATATAGGTTAATTTATTTTTATAAAATATATAAACTTTTAATAGTAATTTTTTTTTCATGCTATTAGTTGTATCTAATAATATAAATTGATGAAATTATTAAACTTAAGTTAGTTTGTAAATTAAAAAATATGTATGACTTTTAATATTTCATTACAATATCCATTTTCGTTGAAGATACAAAATATAAAAATATACAAAACAGAATTTTATGTATATTAATATAGAATAAAAATATTTTTGGTAATTTATATGATTAATCATAAATGATAAATCAATTTATATGTGAGAAAAAACTTATAATTTCTTGTTTTCTGTTATAATTCAATAAAATTGCAGTGAAAAGAAGAATAATCAATTTTATCTAGAACTTTTAACAATTCTTTTAATTCTCAATATTAAAATAAATGAAACTTTATTACCGAGCATCATTTGTAAAATATAGAAATTGGAAAGACTGAATTGATAAAGTATATCTATATTTAAAAACAGGGAATTATATATTGGTTTTAATTTTTTTTTTATTAAATTGAAGTTTACATATTATACCGCTGGATCATCTCCCTTAGTAGTACGCGTATAGATAAGTTGCGCATGATGTTGTACAACTTGTTTGATCAAACCCTTCTGCTGAAGTTCTATCAATGCCCGTCTGGCGAGAGATCCCCTAATCTTTAATCTTTCGCTAACAATCGACGGCGTAATCAATTTGTATTGCGGTACTTCTTTCAATAATTTCTCATATGTCGGCTTGTCGAAGAGTACTTGATTGTTTAACTTATCACGTACTTTTCCTTTGGACCACTTCTGTAAGAATACGAAAAACCATCGTGTTAAGATTCCATCGTTGCAACATTAAAGAAAACGCATAATTCAATTTCTCATCAGACTCATTAAATCAGTTTTTGCTTACATAGTTAGTCAAGTCGAAAAGTACACATCAAATGAGATTAATCACTCAAAATTATTTGTTGCAATTATTATAAAGAAATATATAAACCTTCTTCTTAGCCTTTCCACCAGATCCACCCTCCTTCTTCTTCTGAGTTTTTTGAGGTTGTTTAGAGGAACTCTTTGTATCCTTTTTAGGCGGCTATAATAATACATTAAATATAAGAATATATTCAGTAGTGAGACAAGGCTTATCACATATAAGAGTTATGATCAGACTCATTAAATCAGTATTTTACTGTCACAGCATTTGTCTAGAAAATAATCAGTCATCATAGATTTTAAGAAAAACTAATCTATATATTTCTAAAATAGAAAAAATATCTTTGAATACCTGCAGATATCAGGATTATTTTATGTACTACTTGTATTTTTCAATCTATGTTTACATTAGAACCAAACATGATATTAAAATCAAAATTATTAGAGAAATTACTATTATTAGCTAACATAATTCTTACTTATTAGCTTACATAAAACAGTCAATGTTTAAAGTTTTAAAAAGCTAAAGAAAGAAAACTTGCCGCATCATATTTGCCTCAGACCTCAGACTTGCAAAAGGAAAATCATTTAAAATCTATAGAAAGTCAGGACAGATTTCATCTCAACTTTTTTAGAGAAATTTTATATTCTTTAGGAAGAATTAAAGTGCCTTCAACCTGAGGTTATTCAAACAAAAAAATTTAAATTCTATTTTGACTAATATTAACATTACACTAATTAGATTTATTTTAGGTAATCTCTTGTCAATTACTTTGATAGTAGTTATACACCATTTTAATTGCAAATTTCACTTTAAATCTCAGAAAAAGAGGTTATGTTGTTGAAGCGATAATCTCCAATTGGTGTTCAAGTGCATTCTCTTAATATAATCGTTATCTTTCTTCCAACGTTAAATAATATACTTCATATTTTTTTGGGGATTGAAATTAAAGTAACAAAATTAGAATATTTGAAGAATCATGTGCACATGGATCTTTCGAAGAACGCTCCTCCGTAAACAAAGCGTATCCGATGCGTAACGCAATTTAGTAAAAAATTTGCCATTTCTCACGAGATATTCGTGAGATCTTCATGGATTTTTTCCCGTGAATTTTTTCGCAAGAAAAATATTATTCGGAAATCGCACAATTTACACATGAACTTACCATGGTGGCTGTCGTGCGAGGAAGAGACGGGAAGTTAGCCGTGTGCCATGATGTATGGTGTCACTTCCGGCGCGGCGGCGCCATCTTTATGACGCACTGGATCCAGCGCATTCGACACTACGTTGATCGAAGTCGCGACGTGGACATCCGCGTCGCGGGTCATCGTGGATAAACGAATCGACAACGAGGCTGTCAGATTGAGAGTCACTCGACGAATTTCGCGGAACTCATTTTCCGGAACGTGGTTGGCTTCCATTTTCTTCATCGATACCGCGATCAGCATTCGGGACCACGCGGCATGGCCATGCTCTTCCATCGTGCATCCTCTTGTCGATCGCGAGCCGGTTCCTCGCACCCTTGACAATCGGCATGTGCCGGCACGAGACGGCGAATTAATATCAGCGTTGACGGCGGACGCGAGAGCTCGGTGCTGTGACAGGTGAGTCTCGCGCGCAGATTGAGTTAGGTTAGGTTAAGACACCCGCCGTTTCCAGGAAGGTTGAATCATAAGGTTTGTGCATTACATCGCCTTAAAATAAAAATTGTTTATTCTTACACTTTTTTACCTGCTTCAGAATAAGAACGCGTGTTTCATCGCGTGTAACATATTTTTTTTATAAACGTGACAATTCATAAAAAGAGATATTTTAAAGATTTAAACTATGTGTATGAAAAAAAAATTATGTGTGTATTAAATTAAGATAATTAATTTTTTATCAATCAGCTCTTTCAGTTCTTTGATTATGACTGTGCGTTTGCGCATTGCGATCGATTCCGAGTAATAGAGAAATCCGGGTAACATAACCTTCTAGACTTTCCCGACGTGGACGTGTCGTGTACGCGCGCCGCGCCGCACCGTGCCGCGCGTACATACAATGTACTTACAGTATACATGTGTTTTAATTAGCGAACTTGACGCGTGTCAAACAGCTGGGAATGTTCCGCGAGCGGCGTCCGTTTTATAGCTTGTTGCTCCGTGTCTCGTGTTCCGAGTTAGATTCCGAGATTTTTTATTATTTTCTAGCGATATTAAAAACTCGGTGCGGTTTCCGTTTTGATTGTCACTTTGAAGCGGGATGTCTGCTGGCAACATATGTGTGTACCGCGTAGCGTGTGCTGAGAGAGAAATGTAAACAGTTACTGCTGTAGAGCTTGGAAAATATAATTGTAATTTTCCAGAAAAATAGACGACTAGTTTTGAATGTCTTTGTTCTATAATATAATAGAAGCTTTATGTTTTGATACAGATCTCTCTCTTCATTTTGTCATTACATTAGATTTCTTTCTTATAGGAGAGATTCGAACCCATAGGATCGGCACAGCTCCATTATGCTGCCACTTTCGCACAGTCCGCGCGACTCGCGTTCCAACTTCCGCAGTAGAGTGAAGGAGAAGCTGCTGGGTTGGAAACGTCTCATCTTCTCTGATCCAAACACTCGGAATTTATTTTTGTTCCTGCTTCTTAATCTGTCCTTTGCCTTTGTCGAGCTGCTGTATGGAATGTGGACCAACAGCCTCGGTCTCATCTCCGACAGTTTTCACATGTTTTTCGATTGCACTGGCCTGCTGTTTGGCTTAGCGGCATCTGTGATTACCAAGTGGCGAGCGAACGATAGATACTCGTATGGCTACGTCAGAGCCGAAGTGTTAGGTGGCTTTGTAAATGGACTGCTTCTGTTGTTTATTGCCTTGTTCATTATGTCGGAGGCAGTGGAACGAGCCATTGAGCCACCAGAAATCAAGCATGAAAGGCTCTTTGTAGTCTCTGTGCTGGGGTTGATAGTGAATTTAATAGGAATATGTGCATTTAAACATGGACACGGTCATGGACATGGCCATGGACATGGACATGGTCACAGTCATAATCATGGTGGGATGGGACATCACAGTCACTCTCATCCTCATAATCATGAGTATTCCCTGCTGAATCACAACTATGACCATCACATTGACTTGGACATGTCCTCCAGTGGCGCAAACTCTCAAATCATGAAGGGCGTGTTTCTGCATATACTTGCAGACACCTTGGGTTCTGTAGGAGTAATCATATCCGCGGTGCTAATGCAAATGTTCGGTTGGATGATCGCCGATCCAATTTGCTCTATGCTCATTGCAGTATTGATAGTGTTAAGTGTAGTCTCTTTGATGAAAGAATCATGGGAGATACTCATGCAGAGACAGCCAGTAGCTCTGGATCACATATTGCCGCAGTGCTATAATAAGGTGACGCAGATACCCGGTGTCTACAGTGTACAGGAACCACACTTTTGGACTCTATGCTCGGACGTATATGTTGGATGCCTGAAATTGGAGGTAGCCAGAGAGGTAGACCCCAAATCTGTTGTGATAACGACGCAAAAGATTTTCCAGGCGGCAGGCGTCAGACACCTCACGATCCAGTTGGATTACGCTCCTATGTGATCTATAAGAGGCATAACGCGCGTCACAGACCGTTCTTATGGATATAACGGAAATATATCTATCTGCAGGCTCTGTCATCAAGAGACGAGAAGCACGACAGTGCTGCAGAATGTCTTCGCTACATCAAAAATCTGTGATTGTGCACTCGAAAATGGCGATCAGTATCATCTTGGACTACAAATCGTTTGAGGATCGCGCATGCCTTAGGAAAAAAAACTGCTAATGACGAAAAATAATTCCCAAGAATTTCTAACCGAATCAAATTACTAGCTTAAATCGTTTCTAAAACACGATGTATGATAAAAGATGTATTTCTTATCTTGATATTAGATATTAAAAAAAACGGTCAGTTACATTCTCTTTTCTGGAACAAGTGTCGCTGTTTATTCATCTTTTGTATAAATATTTTACTCCTGCCAGAACGAAGGTTCATGTCTGTATGAATTTTGACCTGTAATTCATCTATGCATTTCATGCATTTCATGCATTTCATCCAGATTTAATTTAGCTATGTCATGATAAAAATAGCATTGTTTAGATTTTTTATTTTTGCAATGATACTTTAAGGCACGTTTGTAAGAATATTTTTAATGAGACTTCCGAGACACAATGTAAATATAAGAATATACTGAAACCTTATATAATTTGTATATTAACAATTGAGATAATTATTGCTTTTATAATATTAAATTACTATAAATTTAGCATGGAATCCTAAGAACAAATGTAAACGGCCATAATCGTTTTGGGACAGCTATAGAAAGCTAGTCATATTTGTGCAAGAAACGAGAAAAGTAACGTGAGTAACACATCTAAGAATACTTTTACATGAAAATATATCCACCATTTTTATACAGTGATTCAAAAGAAAGGTTGCTATTTGTATTTTCCGTCCATGCTAAGTATTACCTTCCTTGTTATTGTAATACGCTAATAAACATAACTTAGCATGCGTGGAACATTTGTTGAGTAACTGTACCGGTTGTGTGTGCACAATCTGTTGGAATTTGTAATATTATTTGTATATAATTTATATAATTATGTTATTAGGTCAATTCCGATTAACCAAATAAAATGGAATATCGTATGTTGACGATGTGAAAGATCAAAGTCTGTGAAAATATCTGTGCCAGACTCCAAGAGTCTGTACGAGAACTCCGAAAACTCCAAAGTATCTTCCCTGAAAATATTTTTTCCTTGATTTATGCAGAACACTTTCCTCCTAAATCCGATGTGATCTCTTTTTTCTTGAAAATGTTACGATGATCGATTGATATTATTGAACACGACGTGTTTGTTTTTCAAATCTTATTATAGAGGTATTAAATACTGATTTTATCGCATTTTTATCAAGATAGATGGGTCGCCTTTTACATTCCACATGCGTATTAATATATATTTTAATATAATACATAATATATGATTTAATTAATATACATTTTAATATATTAATTTAATATATATTTATTATAATATATATTAATGTATACGTGCGCGTAAAGACATTAAGGCATTGATTCCAATTGTGATGAGACGCAGGCCAAAATATTAAGAATTACGTTACAATTAATAGTACACAACAATGAAATGAAATTGTTTCGATTATTTGATTTTATGAAGAAACCGTTTGTCGTCTTTCACGTGTAATAATATTGTATGCTTATCGCGACACTTAATCGCGATAAAAGCGCTAGTGTATCTGCTATAACGCACGAGAAAACGTATTACGCGAATCTTGTTACGTTTTTCTAATACCTTCATTGTATAGATTTATGAATGCGCGAATTTTGCGCTTGATGATTATTATAAAAAATAAATGTGTAAGTAATAAAAATACGTACTTACAACAGAGATTTTTCATCTTTTAACAATTCACAATTTGCGTATGTCTGTCCAAATAGTGATTGGAGTATGAGCTCGAATTTTTCTTAATTTGTGATAAAAAGTTCAATTTATCTACATTATTATTTATTTATAATTTTCCTAAGTTTTCTCTTTGGATATATTTTTGTTTTTTCATTTTACACGTCGCATTGGTGCTTCTTACGAGTAAATATATGTGGTTTTTCTTTTTATCTTAATAACAGCAGTAATAGGAAATGAGTCAGTAACTGATAATCTTAATACATGAATTTCTAACATGAATTTCTAACATGAATTTCTTCTGAGTTTGTCTACGTGTTGCCAAGTGCTTAAACCGCAATATGCGGTTAGCAAGATAAAAAATTTTCAAACACATATTACATTTATTTGGAGAGGATATGTGTACACATATAAATACATAAATATTTATAATAAAATTACTCAAATTGATTCCATACATGTGGGTATGTCGGGCGCTTATCTCGCAAGTCGTCACGAATATATCGCTCGGCTAGGATGTATTATTCCGTGTATGATATTTTTGCGGGTATTTTTATGTGTGCTTGTATGTATGTGTGACAATCAGTTTCAGTCTTGCCGAGCGTTGACTTCCTCGTAAAATGGGCTCGCAAATGTTTAACAGACCGCGCGGTTATCTTCATCGTACCGCACGGCATAAATCGAAGAGACTCTTATGTACATAGCAAACTATCAAAAATGACAAAATTCGTCGTACACACGCTCGAGCGGGAGCACTTACGTATCTAGTCGGACAATAAAGGATTACGTGGGATGATACTGTATGTCTCCGAAAAATGCGACAAAAAGGGAGAGAAAATCTCGCCATAAAATTGCTCTTCTTCATAACACCAGTCAAAAATTTGACATCATACCAAGTGATTCTTAATTATATACATATTAATATTTCAGGGAATGAATTTGAAGTTTAGAACAAAGAAATATATACATATATAACTATTATTAGATGTTTTAACTATTATTTAAAATGGAATAATGTAATGCATATATATGCCATTATTATATAATTTTATTTCAAAGGGTATCTTAAAATATCTAATAATAATTTTATATATGTATTCATAAATCTTTTTTCTTGTTTTGATTCTATAGATTTGTTTCCTCTCTGAAATATTAATAATTAAGAATTTATAGATATTTAAGAATTTACTTTATTTAAGAATTTATAGATATTTAAGAATTTATTATATATTAATACATAATTAAAAATTATTCTATACATCAGAATAAAAATGAAATTTATTTTCTCAAAATTTTATATCTTGAGGATTGATTACGAAACATTTAATATTAAATATTTTAAAGATACAAGGAATTAATTTTAAAATAATTTTTGAATTTTTTTCATTATTTAAATTAAAATGGTTAATTAAAATATTTTTTGTTAACATTATTAAATTTTTTAATAAAATTGAAACTTAAAAATGCTTATGTTATTTAGATTTTTAAATATATATATTTTTTTGCTTTAAAAGATGTATTTTTCTAAAGTGTAGCATTCACATTTTTCTATAATATTATGTATTCATAATGATAGCAAATTTTTGACTCGCGTTTTACATAAGACAAAACTCAAAGACCAATAAAAGACTCCCATCGCAGATCGTTTCCTTTTATTTTCATTGGTGGTTCCAGTTGAATGGCAGTTATCGTTGGTGCTATGGCATTGATCACGATCGATCGATCGAGATCATACTGCGTAACATTGTTTGTAGCTTGTTTAAAATGCGGATTCTATTGGATTTGTCGCACGATTGTAGGAACGGCTTTCTAAAACGTTTGTGCGACAAACGATACTACACCTTTTGCAATTCACATTTAGCGTTAAACGCAATCGGACGATATTTTAGATTCACGTTGGAATCAATTTTCTTTTTGTTTATTAGACAAAAGCATCGAAATCGAGTTTAACACTAAATGCATCAAAAACGCAGATCATCAAGTATTTTATGATTTGGCAGTCATCTTAATTACAATAGTTAATTACTTTATACAACAATAGCTCATATTGGGTGCCTGTCTATGTGTGGTACCTTTCATCGTAAGAATTACGAATATTCGACTTTCTTTCCTCTCACGTCGCCGCGGAAACGCGTGATACTCACGTACACATGTGTGTCTGTATTTGTATTTTTTCATGTGCCTACCATTTAAAATTTATTCTATAAAATTTCTCCAAATCTCCAACAACGCGCCATCCCCTCGGTGAAACCATTGGCATCTCGGACCGCATCTGCCGATCGCGAATGACAATCGATTGTAACATTTAATAATATCGTGACGATCGTGATGTGATCTATATCACTAATAATATATTACTCTGAATCGTATCTTACATCTCCATCTAACAACAACGAACGACTACTTATGTAATCGCAACAGCCTCTTTTTCTTCCGCTTAAATCTCTTTCTCGTCTCGCGCGATAAGTATTTCCATCTTTCTCATTTCTTTCCTCAAAGAAAGTCGAGAAGAATATTTTTTCGACATTGAATATTTCCATTCCGACTTTCGTTTATCTAACAGAATCGGGATCGATTTCCTCTGAATTATAACGAAATTTATTAATTATAAAAATTCATTAATTATAATTATGATTGCACAGATTAAAATGAAACAAATATGATTTTCTATTATTGACAAAAACAAATATTTCGAAAAATACGAATAAAGATAATGCAACTTTTTGTGCTTATAAAAGTACGAAAATTTTATTCCGCGAAAAATCATAAAAAATATATGTAGAAAGATATAAATAAAAAATAAAACAAATTTTATAATATATATATTATATTATATATATTATAAATATATATATATAATATATATATTATATATATTATAAATATATATAATATAATATATATATTATATATATTATAAATATTTTCGTATGTCAAGATTATTAACATTCTATTAACGATATTCACAAACAAATATTTTAAACACAAATACTTCATCTAAAAGAAAAATGAGAAATAAAATTTTTGTTTTCTATTTTAAATTAATATTTTTGCTTTTGCCGTTTGGCATCATTTTTATTTGTGCAACACGATTTCGATAAAAAGTGATGCCAAAATCTTTTTTAAAATAAAGTAATTTCTAGATCAAATCAATTATGCCCTTTTGATATCTCATTAATTTCTTAAATGCGTTGAGATGAGCGAAAGCGTAGTACATTTGCCAGGATTTTCGATTGTTTCCTTGCAGATTAATAAACCACTACAATTTATAGAGCCTATATATCGTAGGTAAGCGCGTCTGACGCGCAGGAAACAAAATCACAGTAAGACGAAAATCCGCAAAGTTTAACCCGCACTTCCCTTTTTCAGACTCTGCATCTTCATCTTCCTCTTTATTCTACATGCGTCTCATGCGACGTCAACGCTCACTCAATATACTTTCCGATATCCCGTCGCTTCTAGAAAATCTATATTATATCTCCATCTTATTTATCCCTTTTCCGACTCTCCGGATTCCACTCACTTCTCCGCATCACTTCTTCACGATCTGTTGATTTAATTCATATATTTCCTTCTCTTCGTGTCTTTTCTCCGTTCCAATCTCTCGGAACTCTCCCAGTTCCACAGTCGCATCCGCGAAGAGATCAATCGATCTCTTCAACTCTCTTCGTTCTCTTCGTTTACTTCGAGGCAAACTGTGTGCCAGATGTAACTTCCTCCAAATTATCGCTCGCGAGCTCTTCATTTTTTCTTGCCCCGGCCGCCCTTTTGTACCTTCGTGATCTTCAGACGGCAACTGGATCCGCCGGTGTAAACCACCTCCGTCCTGCCGCCCTCTTCGGCCGCGGTCACCAGAGCCTTGACCGACCTCACGTGGACATCTTTGGCGCTGATCTCCAGGGCAGTGCCGGGAAAACGATCCCGCACGCATTTACCTACGCTGGTGGCCTGTATCTCGGTCAGCTCGACGCCGTCCAGGCACAGCCAGGTGAGACACTGCAAGTGCGTGAGGATCGCCTGCACGAACACGTGTTCCATCTGCACACGTTTAGCGCTGTCGGTGACGATCAGGCCGTTCGCCCTGAGAAAGCTCAGACCGCACAGCTTGAGATGCTTGGCGATCTGGCGCATCGTTCGGTCGCTGTCCTCCAGGGTGACCCGCCAAAAATTGATCCGGAGCGATTGCAGGCTGCGAAAGTGCGCCGCCAAGCAGCAGAAGAACTGCTGTAGGATCTTGTCGTCGATGAAGAGCAACGAGCCGCTACTACCGCCGATCGTCGATTTGTCCAGCGACAGGTCGAGCTCGCTCAACGACGTGAAACCCGCCAGGAACGGCAGCAACAGTGGTCCACGCAGCGCTAGGCGATCATTCACTGTCACCTGCAATCAAAAATAACTCCCTCGACAGATCTTATCAGGCGCAATTTGTTTCGCTCGTTTACGAATAGAGAGATAGAGAAAGAGAGACATACGGAATATCCTAGACCTGACAAGCAATTTCTCATTTTTTATAGGCTTCTTCAACCAGCTTTGAATTGATTTTCTTGCTTTAGTCTTTAAATAACAAGCGAAGATAAAAAATAAACGAGAATTTTTCAAAAGGTGTTTGTTTAGCAGCAAAATTTCTTTCTTTATTTTATCTCGAATAAAGCTGAATAATTTCAGAAATTAACTTGTTTAAAAATTTGAAAAGATCAATCTCTAAAAAGATTCTATGTCAGCTTGATTTTCTAGTCTTTAGAAAAGATGAGTTAGATCACTTTGTTGCACTTTCAAGTTGAGAATTAATTAAAATAAAGATACTCTTAATTGAAAACTTGCGATAAGCAAAAATGATATTGTTAAGGAAAATGAGGAACGTTTTTACAAAGTTTGGCAATTTATTTCAGAGATATCCTGTATAAAACGAGAGAGATGGAACTGGGGATCGCTTTAATGTGAAGAGTACCAAGACAGATGTTGACCTCGGTCGTCTCTTATGTACGTGATACGTTGTACTGTGGCCAACTGTAATTATGTATATAATAGAAAATATATGATTTAATAGATAAGGGAGAAAAGAGACATGAGATCTGGCGAGAATTCCTGGCACGGATTTGGCATTCGCAACATGAGATGGGACGATTACTTTAATATCAGTCTTTCTTTTTTGAAATATGAAGAGAAATATGAAGAGCTTTTTCATCCGGAACGAGGAATAATTAAAGATTACGTATCACATTCAAGCATATATACTCTGTGCCCCAGAAAATTTGCTAACTGATAGGCAACGGCTGAAAGTGAAATAAGCATAAGATTAGATAGATAGATTAGATGTTGCTTCAATGTTCTAAAAATATTCGCGGACCTGAAAAGAGCTGATTAAATATTTTGAAACATATGCTCGAAAAGCAGATCTTCCATTTGCATATTTGTTAATTGTGTTAATGTTTGTTCTACGAATAAGACTTATCTATACGAGTTGGCTACTGCTATTCACGTGTTATCTAATCTACTTTCCATTGCTTCAGAAGCCATTGCTTCAGAAATGTTAATTAGAAAATTTTCTTTCATTAAATAAATTACGTTCCAAAGAGCGATACTTAAATATCATATAATTATGAAATATCAGCTGTTTAATGTTCTCTTTTATTTAAAAACTACTAAAACACAATTTTGCCAGTGAAAAAAAAAACATTTTTTCCACAGCATAGAAAATTATACTGTGATTCTATCCCTTCATGGCAATGTAAAAAGCTGAAGAATAAATAAATTATCTACATTACTGTGATTCTATGTATCGTGAATGTTGAGATATTTATATATAGGTTAAATAATAATTAATGTCTCGGATCTTTCTGGATGCATAGATTTCTCGGATCAGAATTTCAAATCGGAGAAAATAGGATATTCAACGATATTAAGAGACGTTACATGAACGTGAATAAATTCGGAATTCCCCGACCGGAATCAGGATTACCGAGAATAATATTAGGCAAACGGAACTTGGTGTTTCAGCGAGTTGATTGATTTTCTTCGCAGTGTATTTCACGGATGTGGATTCATTTTTCAAGCGAGACGAATCATCTCCGCGAGAGAGGGACTCGCATCACGAACCTCTTCTACTGGATAGAGCGCGAGTGTGTCTAATGGTTCCAGCCAGATCCCAGGAACACGATAGGTACATAGCACTGTACTTCCATGGAGCTCGGCCAGAGAGACAGTCGGTAGACAGTTACATCTGCGTCTACTGGAATCGCGATGCCGTATATGTATGTTATCTTCCCGTAATGGTACAGACGCCCGGATACGCACGGTGCATTTGAAGACACGTAACTGCATCAGCGAATGGTCAAGCTTCGTACATTAGGGATAATAGGATTGCATATGTCATTGCAACATTGTTGCATTATGAGATCGAGTTCATGAGCGAGTTGTAGGCGAGTTAGGCCGTTTCAAGACTCCTCAGTTAGTTTTATATTCCGTTTATACTATGTAGCAAAGTGACTCGGAGTCATTCATTACAAACATCCCGATTGTTTGATATAAACTATGCTTTCTGATGATTTATTTGTAAAAGATCGAGACACATGATAATCAAGACTTCGACGTAAGAATTTTGACTCTTCGTTTGAGTTTGAGAAGGAAATTAAAGTTAAAATTACAAAAAAGTGAAACATGATTTAGCAACAATAAACAAATTATCGTGATGTTCAAGTCTTCAAGAAAAATTGGGAAATAAATATTTTTTGTTTCATTTAATTATCACAATATGGTTATCATAGGGGAGTGTTCCAAAGGGGTGAGGTATATTCCAAAGGCGAGTGTTCACGCACCTGAAATCCGGCTAATCTCAGGAAGACGATTGCGGGACAGGCCGGAGGTGGTGCAGCTCGCAAGAGTTCGGCGCCGGCGTCATCACGACGTCCTAATCTCGACAGAGGACCCTCATGCACCGCTAAATGCAAGCGTGCGTTGCACAGACTCAATTCACGTACGCTTGTGTATCTCAGCAATTCAGAGAACACCGCCAGACTATCGGACTCCTGAAAAATAAGAAAATAAATTTACAATATACATTAGTATCTTTCAGGACAATTATAAAAATAATCATAAAATTGCGTTTTTAATTATACTTATATTATAGTTTTTATTATAGATTTTATTATAGGTTTTACACATTCTAAAATAAAATATAAATATGATTTATGTAAATATTACATATTTCTCCCCATTTCATAAAAATTATAATTTTATTAATAAGAATTAAAAAGATAGTGGAATTTGTAATTTTTGAATGATAATTAGTTTTTAAAAAAAGATACTGGAAATATAAAGAACTATTATAATAATGTTTAATTAATTAAGTGCCATAAATTCTCAAAATTAGTTTCAATTTTAACTTGGTAACTTTTAATTGTTAAAATCTTTTCTTAGAAAATGATAGAAAATGATTTATTTAGTCATTAATTTAATCGTTATAGAATATAAATTTCATTTTTTTTCTTTTTTTTGAATACATTATCGATGTATTTAGATAGAAATTTATTTTCTCCTGTTGCTAAGTAAATGTGTATAAAGCTTAGTACAGCCGTCAAGTCGACGCCGCTTGAGACACTCGCTTTGGTTGCAATCTGCACGCTCTCGACCGCGCTTTGCATCCCAATATCCTAGGATGTTGCATTATGTTAAAAGCGCAAAGTGGGTAACGCTTCCACTAAATCGCGCGTAAACGATGCGGACCCGTGAAAATCTCGCGAAGCGCGCAGCGTCCGCGCTTCAGGTTCGTCGGATCTCCGGCTAATCTCATCCCGTTCGACACGGAGTACCGTCAAGCTCTGCGAACCCGACTACCATCTCGCTCGACCTAATCCACCACGAGAATGTCGTTAAGTCGGATGGAGAGCGTCTTAGTGCGCTCGCGCCTCGTCGTCGCGACGATCTCGCCGACGTGCAGTCGGCGATATTATGGCAATAAGACCGCGAGAGAAGAGCCGCGTAACGTGGATTATACAGCCACGCTGCGAATTATCGAGAGGGAAGACGGTAACACAGGGGTTAACAAGGTGCGACTGATCCACCGAAGTCATCTTCCGCGAGTTAATCGAAGATCCTCGAAATAAACTCGTCAGTCTTTTTTCGGGAGGGATTTTCCGCCGAGATGTCTTCCTTCTGTGCACAAAAAGAACGGTTGACGTGTCTAAAAAAATTTTACTAAATTCAAGTCTGAAAAGAATTTTTGAAATATCAAAATAATTACGTGGATTCAAATCAAAAGTTTTTGCGGTATTATCATTTATTTATTATTATCACTTAAGCATCTTATATAATCAGTTTGATAGTCCAACATTATTTATTTTCACATCTGTAGTTTAAATTTTTAGATATTTCAACAAAACTATTCTTTTTCGTATACATGCGTTTTTTTAATCGCGAGAAATGAAACAAAATATTTAAAAGCCAGAGGCGAAGTTAGTCGCTCGATCTTTGAGGTAAAGGGGGATGAGGATCGAAAATGGGGCACGAGCGATACGAGTTTCATTATGCAGGGAACGTCGTTGCACACATAGAGAACAGTGAATGCACCTCACGATAGCGGCGCGAAGAGAGCACACTTCTTCACGGAAAACTGTATAAGTGGAAGTTGCCTCCCCAAGAAGTTTACGCGTCATATGTTAGATGTGTGTTCATTAATAAGTTAGCTTTTACTTTCGAACTTCATGCGAGATTTATGCGAATCTCGAGCGGCATAAATCAATCTCAACGTTGATGGCAAATTTTTCGAGGCGGATCCACTGCTTTTCAATTATCTATATTATCAATTTTTTATAATGAATATCAAAAAGTATCTTGATGATTAAAAAGAATTTGATTTCTTCGAATATTGTGCATCATTTAAGAATTATATATATATACATATTATTCTGTTATGCGAGTCTAATATAAATTTTTATAAAATTATGTGATTATTATAGAAAATTTAATAAATTAATACTATCTATGCGTTCTATATAAAAATAATTTCGTAAAAAAGTTATTTAAAAAGCTTTGATATTGCAAGTCATTTAAATTCTTTTAATAAAATATTAAGTGAATATTGCGATTCTCTATTGCGAGAATCGCAATATTCACTTAATATTAATTTGATTAAAACAAATTTTTTTTTTATTTTTTTATCTGTTACTTCTTAATTCGATTAAAATAAAATAAAATACATAAATACTATTTTAATAAACTATGTAAGTATGAACTTAGGAGTCAGGATTATATTATATTAATATTGACTAAGAGATTTTTTTATTTTTAAGCAGGATGCAATTGAAAAGTATAATTTAAATATCTGTTAATATAAAATAACGTCGATGCCGTCGCTTTTCGATTTAACTCAAGTACGGTCGCACGTGACGATTATTCCGTATTCGTTGGGAAAATAAGATCGAGGGTAGATTTCATTCTCGGAAGGATGTCCTCGACAGTCCATTTATCTGACTTGACCTAACTAGTGTATCCTGAATGAGAATGAAAAAAAAAAGTTTCGAAACTAAACGACTCTCGAGACATTTATAACGCTTTGATAGATCATTGTATTGTATTGCAAATGACATACAAATGCATGTCAATAGTAATCCATGATCTTTTATATTCCTTTTATATTCCTTTCCTCTGCACTTCTATAAATATACTTTTACATAAAATATTCTTGTAATTGAAAAAAAGAGAAACTTAACTTAAAAAAATTTAAATAAAAAAAATTTAATACGTACATAAATATAGTTAAATAATATACTTTTTATTTAATCATAATTTTTATCTTTTAAATAATTTTGTGTTAAAGCTTATATTTCTTCAATAAAAAAAAACCTATATAAAAAGTTGAAAAATAATTTTTAAGCTATTTGTTATGTTTAAACAAAGATAATTCAGAAGAAATGATTTTGCTGACATATTTAAAAATTTAATCAGATATAGATTAGAAATAACTTTATTGGGCTCAAAATAATTATACAGAATAATTAAACATGATAATTATACTGTAAAAATTTTTAATATTCTAGCAATTAAATGAATGTTCCACATAAATATTTTGTCTCAATAAAATTATTTTCAAATGGATCTAACTAAATTTATAGGTATTTCAGCAAAACAGTTTTTTTCGTGGAAATAATACTATGTGATATTGTAAGACTTTGTTTGAAATGTTTGACTCAAAGAATTCAGGACGCATTGTTGAAACTTCTGTTATCTCAAACGCTAGAAAATGTCATGTATATATTTTCCTAGTTTGTCCACCATAGTTTCGATCGCGTGATATGCGCGAAATTCTGAATTTTCGCATGCGTAAATATACGATAAATATGTATGTTTCCCAAGATAATATTATACTTTATAATACGTATTTTTTTCGCTCAATAAAATTTTTAAATCGGATAAGAAACTTATAACAGCAAGTTCGACTCGTGAGATCACTGATATGGACTTGTTATCAGGAACTCTGTTAGATTATAAGTATAAATAGATCATAAATTTCTAATTCCCTGCTTATCAAAACTGTTGTACATCAAAACTCAAGGATATTCATTTAACTTCCGAGAAAACCGGCAGTTTCAAATAAATATTATATATAGAGATATTTAAATGTGTTATTAGACCAAAATAACTTTAGAAAGATTTATTGAAATACATGACATGCACGACAACATTAATTCATATTATTCAAAATTAAATTATTTCAAATAATCCATACGGTTTTTAAATAATACTCAGACATCAATATTTAAACGGCTGTTATAAAATTAATAAACAGGCAAAACGAGAGCCGAGATTGCGTCCTTTGAGATTTATCTCGTTTCGTGGATATTTCAAAGTGGAATTTATTGTTGTTAACCGCGATATTTACGAGCGACGATATTTATTGCTTCCTGACAAGCACTCACAAGCGTTGACGAGCGTCGCTTCCTGGGGATCGCGTTCTCCAGGTTCGCTCGCGAGAAGTCCGATTTATGCCCGCGTGGAATTCGCGGGCAAAAGAAACGGCATGAATAAAAATCGCGCGGCGTTGAGCCGTCGAGATCAAATGGTAGATGAGACGCGCGCATACATACGTGCCTCGAATCTGTTTTTTGAGAATATTCGGAATAAAAGCCGTGAGCCGTCGACGAGGATTCGCATATTTGATGTTATTTCGCGATGAGCGCGAGCCGCGCGACTTGTCGCGAGCCGCGGACAAGTTACATTCGCGATTCCGTAGAACTACCGCCTGATTGAAATTCATTCGGTGATAAAACTGCGCCAGAGAGGCATGAAATGGTATCACCAGGTATCCATTAAAACCTTATATATTGAATAAAGTTCGCGAACTTGCATGTACGTAAACTCTCAATCCTCAACTTCCAACTCTGAGGTTCAAATCCTCCTAGCAATTATATCTCAACTCTCTCAGTTATTAACTATCAGCCGCGAACTCTCAGCTCTCAAGTCTCAATTCAAGATATAAATAACGTCTATTTTAGGGGAGGAAAGCTTGTGAAGTTTAAAAATGCCTCTCGGTCGAGTGAACGATTTATATGGGCATTTATATGCGTTACATTTTCATTATTATTTACGAATTTGTACATTGTTCATCGTTTTGTTAAAATTCAAATATATTAACGGTATCCAATGCGCAACCTAAAAATGTCTGGATAAATGATGAATAAAATGTACATACGTCAAAATGAATTTGTTGCCTCATTTAAATGTATAAAATATACATGCATAGAAGAAAAATATGTGTGTCACGGATGAAATAACTCGCTTTATGCGATGAAAGATATTTTATATGCATTATTTTCCATAAAGAAGTTTTTTTGATATAAATACACTCGCTTTTGAAATATATTTTGCTACATCTATAATATTACTTTATTCTTGTATATATTAATTAATTTTATTTACAGTTATTCACGATGTTAACCTTTAAATAAAAACCTAAATCACTAGTGTTAAAAAATATTTAGAAATAGAATTCTAAAGTCTATTGGATTTTTTATCTTTTAATAGAAATATTTTAAAAGATAATAAAATATAAAAAATGTTAACTTGATTAATTTACAGCTATTATAGATAAATAATATATAAATAGACATTTATTCTAATTTTTCTAAAAGATTAATATTTTGATTTAAGAATGAGACTGCTTATTAAAGAAAAGAGAAAGAAAGAAATATCAAATCCTCATTCCAAATAAACTATTCTGTAACTTTTCTTTTCACCCGAGACTAACAAAGTAATGGTGAGCGATAAAAACTTTAAGAAAAAAACAAATTACAGCAGATGCCAGAAAAAGGCAGGAATTTAGCACGGAATGAGCGCGAAATGGCAGTGTTTTTTGTAATACCGCGACACGAAAAGTCCTTCACTGTTTTCTCCCTGGAAGCTTTTCCGTTTTCTAGATGACCACGTGAAGGGAAAAGCGTCTATCTGATGTGACTGAACTGAATTTCTTGACATAAAAAACTATTCCGTATAAACAATGAATCAAATGCAACGATATAACTTGAAGAGTCTCTCTTTAAATTGTATCTGTAATTAAGCTTTCAATTTTTTCTTTATATTATATGTCCAAAAATATCTTTTCTTCACGTATAATTTATATGTATTTTTCATAAACATAATCTATATTATAATAATAAACTGATAAATGCGTTAATAAAATTAGAATTAATAAATTTATTGCTAACAAAAGACTAATGGCTCTAATAAGTTAAAATGTACAAAGTTCAATAAATAAATATTGCAAATACTTTTAATGTATAAAAGTTTAATAATATGCTTATAAAAAATAATAAATAAAATATAGTAAATATTCTTTTGAAAAATATTGAAAAATAAAATATTGCATTGGTAGAAATGACAGTGATATCAAAAATTTTAAACAAAAGTGTAAAAGCGACTTAATTTTACATTGAAATAATTACTTAATATATTTTCTATGTTATAACGTATGTGAAAATATCTGTGAAAAAAATTATATTTTCCGACAAGGATCGATTTCTCCATTGCCATAATGATATGCAAGATTTTCTACGAGAGTGGATACGTAAATTCGGATGTAATGTTGGAACGTTACGATAACGCAGCTCACGCTTAATATGCGGTTCGACAGGCGGATTAATCTACACAAGTGTTCGTCAGCGTTTCGATCCGATTGAGAATAAAGTTCATTGTTTGATCGAAAAGCCGAGTTTATCATGGCTCGCGGCTTATAACGTAAATGAATTATTCAAGTCAAATGACACATTTACACGCAGAATTTGATAGTGATATTGATAAATGCATATAAAATTAAAAAAAGGAAGAAGCATATCAATTCGCTAATCTTCTTCTCAATTTGTCGAATTATTAAATCTCCAATGTAAAACTGTGTGTTGAAAATGCTTAAATAAATAAATTCGCATTTCAATCGATTTTCCTGAAAAACACATCATAATAAGTAACAAGAAGGATTTAGAAAAAAATAAAAATTTTTATTTAATATTTTTGCAGAGAGAAAGACAAGCATTTAATTTAATATATTAAAAATTTATATTTACATTTAGTTTAAATTTACAATGTTTGTTTGAATGTTTAATTTATTATTAAAGACATTTAATGCTCGTTGCTTGAAAAGCAACTGGAAATATGAGAGGATTGATTTCATTTAGCGATGAGAACGCGTTTCGTTCACGCACGTAATTCGTTGCACTAAATGGGATCGTTTCTCCAAACCGAAAATTACATTCGTTAATTACAACGCGCAGCGCGTATATACTTGTCGGCTTGTTGATTATCGGCGACACGTGTCGACTCCGTAATTTATGTTATTCGCGCTGCCGGCATTTTATGTGGTACAATGGCTGGCATGTCTTCGAGACCGGGGACTGGCGAATAATGCCAGAAAATTAGGACGGAAGGAAGCGATGTTTAATAGTTTCCGACGCAAATTGATTCCCGCTAATTGCGGAGCGTGGCACGAGCGCCGCATAATTCTCTCTTTTCCCTCTGATTACAAATTATTCCACAGCCTTGTGAGAGTGTACTCTGTACACTCTCTTTACAATAAACCACAGGCTTATTATTTATTAAATATCCATAGCCTTCTCCCTTATTTGTTGCATGACAAGTTTGCTTTTGTTGTTGAAAACACATTTCTGAATTTGTCATATAGAGAAAACTACATTATTATTTTGTTATTATTACAAATGTAACTGTTGACTTTATTTCAATTATTTTCTCCTTATTCATTTATTCAGTCACTTTTAATTCAATTATATATTATCATTTTTTTTTTTACAAAACTATAATATGCATCATGACGTTGAAAAAAAATTGTTTTTTAATATTTGTAAATATTTGATTCTTCGTAACAATCTTGTAAAATATTATTAATATTATTATTTATTCTTATATAATTCTAATGAAAATGTTTATTTGCCGAAATGCCGCAATTTTACGTAATATCTATTAAAAATAAGAAGGTAATTAAAGAATAGGATATTTTGTTATGCACGTTCTGTCTCCTCGCTTTCTGAAAACACTCTAGTTTTCTACATTAAATTACATCGCAGCCAGACGTCTCATTTTCCCTGGGAAAAGCCTCGACTAAATTCATCGCGAAAGCTATGAGTTACGGAGGAGGAGGAGATTCTGACTGCCGTGAGTTTGCGCCGCGCTAAAATAATCAGTTTCTTTGTCGCGCTTTCTACAAGTTACGTCTGTCAGACGCAAACGCCGTATGTCAATTGCGTATGTGTTACATGGAGGAGGAAAGGAGGAGACTCGAGTTTGCGAGTGTGTTGTAGGTGGTCCGTTAAATTTTATCAGAATACCCTCTCATTCAGGGGTTCGCCGACCTCGGCATTGTCCATGCCACCGCGACTTAATATACGGCGACGAAGTATTAAATTCTCGTTCCTCATGTAATATGCGAAATCACTTTTAACGCTTTAGAAAAAGGTAGACAATATGAGAGCGATGATGATTTAATATCTTTTTCACTGGTCAACAAATCGATGATTCCAGACAAAATTAATGACATGATCGAAATGATGAGAAATCCAACGCTCATTTTGTTTATTATAAAGAAATTAAAATATAAATTACGGTGTCAATAGGAAAAATAACAAGGAAATAATAAAATTAAAATAAATATATTGTCGATGGACAGTCTCCCTTTCAATTTTTAATATCCTCTCTTTCCTCAAAGAGTCTTTCAAAAAGTCTCTAGCGGTTTTGCTCATTCATAACTCTGTTCCTGACGGCTCCTTTGGGATGATAATCGCCAGCCAGACTCGCTTGTGCAGAATAGCGATAGAAGCGGCGAGTGGTATGGGAAATGGTCATTGGAAGCCTCGGTGAGCCGCATTGTTTATAATCGCATCCCTCGCTCGTTATGTTAAATCCATCCCTTTATGCGGTATCAGCGAATGGCCGAGAAGATTTTCCGGTTATGCAATTTATCCGCGATATTCCGCGAATTATATGCCTGGACCATTCGTTCTATTCACATTCGTTCTATTCCCACCCTTCCGACTTATACGCATTAGGGATGACTCACGTGTGGCTGTTAAGGACAAAACGAGCGCTTAAAACAAGATGTAGCGGTTATAAGTATAGGGTGGACATACTGTTGTGGTCAGTAATTCGAGACAAAGACTTTTAACGTCCGTTTCCCAAGTGGCCATTCTTTATAGAGGCGATTTCAGAAAATACGGTATCTTTAAACCGAGAGTAAACTTTTGCTCAGAAAGAGTATCGAGAGTGTCGTAAAAGTGCTTAAAGCTACAATGACAAAAGGAGCTGTAGACAAAAAGGAACAAATGTTGGAGATTATGGATTACAATTATGGAGAAACGAACTTTGAATATATTTGAAATAAATGTTTAGACAAAAATATACTCGAAAATAAACGAGCTATATATACAAATATATCGCTCACTTGCTACAAAAAACAAGATTTTCTAGAAAATAAGTTTGAATGTCTCAAATTAAAATTTATTAATATTGTTGTAAATATCATTTTGATCTTATAAATTATAAGAAAATAAAAGTATCATTATGCGTTTAATATATATTATATATGTATATATTAAATTCTTATTTATTTCTAATAAAAATTAATCTTTAAAAGCAAACTCTTTTTGATATAAAATTCTTTTCTTAATTAAGAATTTTAGAAATTCAGTTTTATTCTATCAGTAATAAAAACTCTAAAGGCTCGTACTTTTTTCGCAAACAATTTTTTTAATTCATCATTATTATATCATTATTATATCAAATAATAAGCGATATGTATGGTTCGATATGATATCTACAATTAGTTTACAGTGAGTTATGAAAGAACATTGCGATGATATCGAGAACAAAATTTCAGATTTTCCATGTTTCTTGTTCCAAAAATTCTAAAAATATTCATATATCGGAATATTGAAAGGATACATTCTATCAAGATAGAAGATTTCTTCCCATTTTTGGTACGATGAAAATAAAAGAGGGTTGCAAATTCTTACAGATATGATCGTGATATGATACACAAATATGTAATTAGATTTAAGGTATTAAAAACGGGCATGTGCGAGTATAAAAGTTAAAATTCCAAGGCGCGATTTCTCAACGTCTAGGACGAGGCGAATAGGGGTAGATATATGTCAGCTGACTCGACATTCCTGTGAAAATTTTCGGCGATACGTCGTCGTCCGCGAGTCCCGGCCGGGTTCGTCCCGAAGGATATTCGGGACGCGGCAGATTCCGCGACAGAGAGAGGAGAGAAGGAGAAAGACAGGGAGAAGCTGGGGGATGCTGGAAGAGAGGACCACGTAATTTATTGCAAGCAATATTACTGACGACACACCGAGGGAACCAAGGGACCAAGGGATGGGAAAAGCCCGTGTCTCTCGTCCCAGAAATGTATTTTATAGCGATCGAAGATGGGACTCGTGCAATAGCGACCCTGTTTACTACTCTCTTTCGGGTCAGCATTGGATTTAAATAAGTCGATGCGAACATCCTGGCTCTTATTCGCCGTTTATGCCTCCCGATCGCGTTACTCGTTACCGGATTTATGCAGTGCACACGAATAGAAATTCTTGTTGTTTGCTGAAGTAGCAGCTATTTTGTTTTTTTTTTCTTTTAAATAAATTAATCAACATTCCTGTACGCTATAATGCATTATAATGTATTATATATAAAATATTGAAAATATTATGAAAAAATAATATATGTAATAAGAAGAAATATGAATATTTTTAGAAATCGAGAAGAATTATAATTATGTTTTCCAGATATATCCATTAATAGAATCAATAAATATTTTAAATTCACAATCTCCTTTTTTTTTTCTTTCTTTTCTTTATTTTGCAAGTTTATATATTAAGTCATAATTATTATTATTTTTTTATATTAACTTTTATATTATATTAAACTTATCACATTATAACAGAATCTCGTTTATAAATTTCTTAGCTGCATATACAATTAACGGCATCAAATGATCTTCGGTGGGTCGACATTAAATTTAAATAAGTCGGCTAATTTCATCGAGGGGGTTCCGAGTAATGGGAAAATGATAGTGCACGCTTAATTCAACGATGTAGTATTTACTGCTGTACTTTATAGCCTTTTTATTCCGCATTTTTATGACGAAAATCTCTCAGGGGTATCCAACCATCAGATTCGCGTAATCTCGGTCGATTTATTTCATCTCAACCTATAAACAGTGGCGATCGATAAGCATGGCAGGATAATTATCACGACTTAAAAGATAAAATACAGTATAAAGTAACGGTTTGTCGTTATCGCATCAAACTTTATGGCTCTAATTTATGAGCTGTAATCATACGTCTTTTTGCAATTGGTTGTTGCAAGAATCCTTGAAATAAAAGATCCTTGCGTCTTTCACACTTAATCATTATATTACATCGTTATGTTAGATAAAATATTAATTTCCTTATATATAACTATTAACATTGTAGAATTGCGAACGATTATATAATATAAAACTTTTTTATACGAAAGTAAAAATGCTGAGTTTTTGAATCAGAATCAAAATATTCAATAAATGTTCCTTTCGATAAATAATATATGCGCTATAATTTTATTTATTTTACAAGTTTGTCAAAGATATTGAAAGACACTGGTTCATCTCGCACGCGTAATCCTGGTAAATTGAATAGTCTGAAATCGAGAAGTGACGTTCGAGAATTGAGAAGAAAATCGGAAATCAATAATATTTATATTGTGCCATAATTACGCAAGTTGATGCGTAATCTATAGAGAATTTTTCATAACAAAAAGTCATTAATGCCGCATTTTCTTTTTCTTTTGATATACAGCGACTCGCTGTATACCAAATATTACGGTGAAAAGAAACATTGTCGTCGATATTCTGTCTCTCCTTCCTAGCTGTTTTCATTTAAAAAAATATTTTTTAAAAATTACTCTTCACAATGAAATGTTCGTGTTAACGATTGCAGCAACTCCTTAAATTTCCAAACATCTACATAGAAAGAACAATTTTGAATATTGAAATATTTAAAAATTTTGCTAAATTCAAATCTAAAAATAATTTTATTGAATGATATAATTATTAAATTAAAAATAGTGATACGCAGAAGATAGAATGTTCAAATTGATTATTAGAGTATCAAAAAGCTTTGCAATATTATTATCATATGCTTAAATATCATGCATAAATTTGATAGTCCAACAAAATTATTCTCAAATCTATATTTGATAAAATTTTTAGATACTTCAACAAAACCATTCTTTCCGTGTGTAAAAATTTTTTCGATGCTACTCGACTCTATATATCACTGAAATTTGACTAAGAGAGATATTTTACGAGCATTCTGTATATTCAATATCAATTTTCTTCGTAAATATGTTTCAGCGTTAGAGAGCGCTTGCGGTTTCCACGAAATGTATCTAGATATCGGTTCCGAAGTCGACTTATATCGTTTTCCGCAGTGTCAAGTAAATAAGAAAATATGATATATACATGTTTTACACGCAGGCGAGGACGTTTTTAGAAATGGATACGCTGTTCGTCGTTTTGATATTGCTGAATCCCATTTGCCGTTTCGACACGCCATTCATCGTCGCGTTTTACCATCTCGCTCTAATGTCACTCTTCGAATGTTTTCACATCCGTTTCCATTTCGACCTCGTCGCTTCCGCTTTTATCTCAGCCGAGGATTTATATATTTGATCGATACGGCGCTTTAATTCGGCTTCCAGCAATCCCTTCGTCACCCATTTTAGCATTTAATTATGCGCTAATTAACGCGTTAATTAATGTATGTGCCGATAAAGTAATGGCACGTGTCGTTGGAAGGGAAATTTTATTAAAAAAGTAATTTTTTGGGAATGAAAGAGGAACGAGAAAAAATAATAATTAGGAGAACAAAAATCGTGTTAAATCAAGATATTGGAATTACATTAAAAAGCTATTTGTTGATTATAAGTAGATTTATAATTAACTAGGCAGTAATTAAAAACTTGATATTATAATATTAAAACAGCGGAAAATCATTTTATTTTCACGTAAATTTAACAAAATTTGGGATTTTATTTCTGCGAAACTTATAAATATAAATACATCTTATCGCCGTTAATAATTTATATTTTTATATTTATCATCATGTATATATGTACTTATTTCAATTTATAATTGCAAATACCTTTTAAATACATTTTAATATTTTACACGTATATTTAAATGTATAATAATGCGTATTTTTAGAATATTAAAAACGCACGTATTTATTTATATATTCTCCTCTCAGACTCGATCGTTTTCAATCCGTGATTTTGTGATTTAACATCATCTCGGAATAAAAAAAGGAAGTAAACTGAGCGTACCCGCAAATAAGTCTAAAGAAAAAGAGTGAAATCCTATTTGACGAGAGATAGAAAAAGGGCGTAAGTTGCGAGATAAGCTAGAACGGCTAAGAATCGGAGGGAAAAACTGAGCTAGATAAAACGAATCGATTCTGTTTTACGATAATCACGCGTCAGCTGCTTTCTTCTTCGTTTTTACACACCTTGCAATTTTTACGCCCGTGTAAAATAAAAACGTTCGTCAAAAAAGGATATACTCGATCGATCGCGGCGAAATTCGCGAACGAGTCCTGCATTCGTAGGATGCTGCGTTTCTCCTCTTCTTCTCGGAATTTTGTATTTCGCTCTTTCTTCCTGCTTTTAATTTTTCTCTCGTTTTTTTCATTGATAATTTCGCATGGGCATCATGGGCACATTAAACGGTAAACTGTTGTATAAATTATTACGAGGCGAGTAACGTCGAGTAACGTCTTGTTAAGCTCTCGCTGCGTGGAGGACGTTGTAAATCTTAACAACTCGAAAGAACTACGGCGACTTGCGCGTTAAAGTTTGAAGAAGTCTAAAAGCATTCTGTAAAAGATACAATGAGAAGAATGTATCCACATATTGAAGAAGAATGTAAGAGTCACAACTCCTTCGCACACACAGAGCAACATGACTCACCACATTGTTGCAAAAATTATTCACAATGCGAGTCACACATATTAATTCCAAATTTATGGCAACTTCTTCATTCTAGCTTCAAAGATTTCGTTCTGCCATTGTAACACGCGTTGAATTATATTTTTGCATAAAAAAAAGATTACATTAGATGTAAAAGTCCTGATATTTTTGCTACAGCTACTAATCTCGCATCTTCTGTTCGTCACAATGTAATTTTAAGTTTGCTTTGTTGATTTCTCTCTCAAGTTTAAGATTAAATAGTAAACGGTCAGTCGCAGGAAGGGGAAAAGAAGGATGGCAAAAAGCGCGACACGTTTTCTTGTTAAAGTTTCCGCTCCATCTGTCAAGGAGCAAGCGTAGAAATCGGGTCGGTGCGAACAAAGTAGCAAACTAATGAACTGCTATGAACAATGCGAGCAATACGTTACAGACAGAAAATGAAATGGCGCACTTGAATAACGTCTAATCCCAGAAGCGATGATCCGCGGAGTAAGAACCGGCGTTATGAAGTGCGAAGAGAGGCGCTTATTAAAATCTGGCATTATCTCGAGCTGCACATAAAACGTTCGCGCGTAATAATAATTAGGTCGCGAGCGAACGAATAATGCGACCGATAAATTAGGACAGGAAGTTGCACGCAACGGTGCACTTGAATAGCTGCACGCTGAATGTTATGACTTTAATCTCGTAACTTCTCGATAAACGGCGAGTTTTTAATTTCCAATATTAGCATTGAATATCTTGGCGATTAATAGTTTTTTTTAATTAGACTTTCAAAAAATAAAATCCACTATTTTTAAATGATTGAGGCTAAAAAAACCTATCTTGATAGTTAATTCAGTCACGATTTAGCTCGGAATCTCTTGATTTTCGCCTATGTTTCAGAAATTAGTTTAAGTAAAAAAAGACGTATAACAATTTTTTCAAAGTGGGAAGTTTTAAAGCGTGGGAAGTTTACTCATCTAAAAGAGATTATTAACTGGAAATTTTGCAAAAATGTCAGTAGAAGACTAGACTTATTTTTAAAGATCTCATTATCAAGCGTGGATGAATAAGAAAATCACGACCATCGATGGAATAATAAGTTATCAAAGAGATCTTCAGAGAGGAAAGAATCCTGCAGAAGAATTGCGTCTTCGCATTTTTGAATTTGAATAATCTCTTCGCGTAACAGGTAGAGTGTCCTCCCATATTTCGTACCTCCCTTCGAAGGAAAATTTCAGAATAAATTTCGCATATATACTGTCGAACTACGATTCCTCTTTCGCCATTATAAAGTATTTATAATCTTTTTTCGCCATTATAAAGTATTTATTAGTTATTTCGAACACGGAAAGAACAATTTTGCTGAAGGATTTAAAAATTTGGCCAGATATAAATCTGAAAATAATTTTGTTGGACTATCAAAATAATTGTATAACAAATTGATCAAATTGGTCGCTAGAATATGTCGCTGTAAAAAATGTTGCATGCTTAGGCGTCCTGTAATAATTTTGATTGTCCACAAAATTATTTTTAGATTTGTATCTGGCCCAGTTTTTGAATACTTCACTAAAACTATTCTTTTCATGAAGAATTGCTCAACCCGGCTGTTCTGAATGTCATATTAAATTAAAATAGCAGATCAGTAAATCAAATTTATGTTAGATATAAATTTCGTAAATAGGGTTATTAGGGAAACAGAAAAAAAATATTCTCTGGCTTTTCCTGGTTTTCCACGTTTTAAAAGAATTCCCTGACTGAAGCCTGAAAAGAGCATTTAATAAAATCGAAAAAAATATATTAAAAATTTTATTAATCATAAACAAGTATATAATAAGAAATAAATGGAAAATGATAAAAATAGAACATAACTTTTAATTTAATGTCTGTTAATGACGACTTTCTGCAAATCGCTCACTGCAAAATTGAAAAAAATATTTACAACGCTACTTTAAATAACTTAAAAAATTCTATTTAATAATTTTAAAAAAATGTAAAGTTTAAATTTAGAATTGATATTACAGTAATCTAATTTTATTTTAAACTAATAAGTTTCTTGATTCTCTGATTTTTCCTCACTTTTTCTATATCATTTTTTAATTTCCTGACTTCTCCTGGTTTTCTTAATTTTCCCCGACCGCTAATAACTCTGATAAATAATAAAGTAAAAAGAATGTGTCACATCGAAATTCAAATAAAAATTCACGAAAAGAAGTTAGAGGATTATAAACTGAATTATACGTTTATTTAAAAGCCAACGTGTGGTGCCACGTTGCAAAAATGGTGCACGAGTACCTTTCCAAGCCGTCTCGTGTCCCGTTGTTAAAAACACGCTCTTAAAGATCCACCCTCGCGAACAGACCACCGAGTGGCGTCGCCGTTAATAAACGAGCTAAGACAATGGGGTCCGGGCCGCGTAAGAGCAAAATAAATTGAAGGTATCTCCAGTGCCGCCTCGTTTCCGCTCGGCGCGTCGGGTTCCCGGGCTGACTGTTTCGTAATTAGTGAGCGTCTAAACAATACTCGAGCCATCCCGGAGGCCACCCCTCGCGCGCGCACCGCTGCCACCCTTATTCCACGCTTCTCTTAGCGCGAACCGGAATCGCCGATAATTAATTATCCACTCGCGGGGTGTGCGACTGTTGAGATTATTCGGAGCTGTGTCTTTCTTCTTTCATCCTTCTTCGTTCCTCTGTTTCTTCGATTCTAATTTCAAACCGTTTACAAGCAAGACCGTCTTCGTCGCATGCTATTCTCTATCTTGACGAGATAATGGCCCGTCGCCGGCAATTTCGGAGGAAACACGGCGGAGAAGACGTGGTGGATAAGAACGAATAGCAATAACGAAAAAGGCTGCCGTAATATGGGATGCAAAATGGTTCGTGCTCAAATTTTATCCATGATATCGTCGCTATAAAGCGAAATAAGAAAGAATAACCGTGACAATAATCTCCCTAATAAAAATCGATTTCTTCTTTCTGACAGAAATTATTGTACTGAAATCTAGAAAAAAAAAATCAATGTTATAATGTAAATAAAATATGGCATCCTTAAGCAATTTTTATTTCGATAAAAAAATGTTTAATATCCGATCTATCTAATGTCGCAATAAAGAGCATTGTAACGAACACCTAATAATGTCTCATAAATCGCGTGTTTAGTGCAGCGAAATATACCAAGTTAAAAACGGACTCTCCCGATTTTCAACATCCTCAGTCGCTCTATAAGGCCGATACCGGAGTGCAGAATTTCGCTGTTATGAATGTGATTAAACGTCAAGCGATTAAATGCAACGAGGTTGTTGCACCGCACGAAGGACGAAAGCGACCGTGCTCGTTAGCATGAAAGTCTTTAATTGCGGCCAGAAGCTCGTCGGAAACTCGCGGCTTGTAAATAATATTCGCCGGGTAAGTAAATAGCAATAAATAGGCGCTCTGTCCTGCGCGAAATCCTGCGCGATAAATGTTGTTACTGAGTTTAATCCGTCTTGTCCGGGAGAGACTATATTTTTCTTTGAATTATATTTAGACAGCGAGCTCTCTTATTGAAATTGGATTATTATGAAATAGTAACATGTATTTCTGTCAACTGTTCTTTTATTAACTTTTATAAGATATAATTTATAAATATGATAATAGAAAATATATGGTGAAATTTGATTTGATTGAAAAAGAATTTTAATTTGCATTTAGTTATTTTAATTGTATCTTATATTTAATATAATTCTTTTAAACATACATATTAAATTATATAAATTAATAATTATTGATTAAACATGACATGACTTGTCATTTATAAAATATTCAGAATTTTGCGTGATATGTGCACAAAACGTCCAAATATAACTCGAAAAAATTCTTCAGAGTTTAAAAAAGTTAGTTTATTCGGTTAAGAGCTACAAGAATGTTTTACTCAGCAATTTCTGGACTCGAAAGAGCAGACAGATCGGACACTCGACGGAAAACCGCAGAGTTCCAGTCGATTCCTTTTACTAGGATACGAAGTTACTGTTGACAGACCCAAAGGCCGTCCTCGTTGATTTCTTTCGTCGATCTCTCGAAGCGTTCGATAACTTCTTCGAAAGCTCGAGGGTACACCCCGAGGGTGCAGTCTTGTAGATTCCAAACGCATACCGCGCGGCCGACTTCTCCCTGTAAATTCTGAAGCGCTCACCCTCTCTCTTCCTCTTTCTCCCTCTTTCTTTCGCTCTCCCTTCATTCGCTTTACCCGACGTCTCAAAGCTTAACGAAATGGAAACAATATTGACTCGCGAATCTAACTAGAGAACTTTGTATCGAAACGATATTGCAGTTTCCCGATGAGAGTAATTCCTCCTGCATCCCTTTATAGATTCTATGAGATATTTATTTGGTTGCATCTACAGCTCGCGACCTTTTACGAGGGTCAGGCATACCTGATCACACTTTGACCAAAAGCACTTTTAAGAGATCGTGATTAATTAAACGAGTTATATATTTTGCAGATATTCATAAGCTAGCTCTTAACTTGCACGGAGAACAGTTTTGCTGGCGAAAGAACTAAAAAAAGATTTTTGACCAGATATGAAAATAATTCTGTTAGATTTTCAAAATTATTATGTACAAAATTATTATATTCAAATTGATTGCTAAAAGATTGATCAAAAATTTTACATTAAAATTTTATTATTATCCATTATTCATTTCAACATTAATATGTTGATTTCATTACAATACGAAATGGATGATTGCTGTTAAAATATCTAATAATCTAAAAGATTACTTTTTATAATTATATACAATTTATATAAATTTATATTATTTAATATATATTGTATTTTCCCTATAATATAGAAATTATATATTTTACATTTATATATATGTATATATATATATATTTTAATAGCTTCTTTTAAGCTTAATTTAGCCAAGTATTGTTATAAACAAAATATATAAGAAAAAGAAAAAGACAAGATCGAATAAATTCACAATAAAGGAAGCGCATCTAAAGATCCTAGCACGAAACAATTTAATTCATGTTACTCGAAGATCGTTAAGCTTATTGAAATCAAAGAGCGAGAGATTGTTCACGACATTTACGTGGAGGCCAGGATATTGCGTATCGAGCGAGAGCACGGGGCGAGTCATGACTGCGGAAATTTCATGGCGGAACGGTTAAGCGCCACGTTGTTACGACATCGACGTTCGTGTTAATCTGAAATTATTTAACCGCTGTTCCCTCCCGCCCGATCCCGGTAAATATTAATTATTATCGTTACTGCGAGAGCGCTGTGCCGTTCGCAGGAGGCGTTTATCGAACGCGAGGATTGCGACGTCGGATGCACCGGTTGCGTCGGAACGTCGCGCGATCTCCTCGCTTTCATCGTCGGCGATTATCGGTTAATGACTCGCGAATATCGCCGCTTGTTATTATCAGGTAGGATGAAGAGCGCTCGATATGCGACGCGACATGGATAATTTAAATGCACTGCAATTTTGCATCGCACGGCAAAATGGCCGACGTGCAACGAGCAAACGTAGCAATTAATTAATATTAATTAGAATCGCATTGACATTAATTTTGATCGATAATTCATTGTTGGCGCCCTATGAATGTAATGATGTTACAGACATTAGCGTTTTGAAACAAATGTTCGAAAATCTAAATTTTACATTTCTGCTTTTGTAGCTAAAATAGCTAAAATTTACGTTTTTATTTATATAATAATTTTTTATCTCACGTATCACATCGATCTTTATAATGAAGATCGATGTTAGTGACTTCTTGGAATATTATGTATGATCCTGAGAAGGTCTTCAATAGCACGAACGGAAATTTTTCGGACGTTGTTATCGAGATATTAGTTGGACTATTAGTTGAATCAGTTCAATTTCTTCTCTCGGTCATCCTATTGTGAGTTTTGCACGGCTGCGGAGGTGTGGCGAAACATTACCGCCTCGCACTTTTCCGTATTGCACGGAAGAGCAAATAATTTCCGCTTCTTCTAATTTATCCTTATCTCGCCGTTCGCAATCCGGTTTTCGCGGGTTGTTCTCGTACGCGAAAATACGAAAATAAATGACGTTACGACCGGGCTAGACCGGGTTCGTCGCCTACTCTCTGTGTACGTTTATTCGTGGGATGTAACAGCGAATCTTACGTTGAAATTTTCCTCTGCAAGAGGGAACGTAGTAACGCGGAGGAAATTTAATTGTCAACAATTGAAATTCTCCCACTTATTAAGAAAAAATAACTGGGCTTACATGATTATAAAATTCTATCAATGTCAATTTGAAAAATGAATTTGAAAAATGCTGCTGTTCTTTTGTTTAATCAGAGAACAAATATGATTATTATTATCGTAAACTTCATCAGTATATCTTGAACAATGATTTTACAAAATTGTTTAAAGAGGTAAACTTCAGATACTTAAACAAGAATTAAAGATATTTCAACGAAAGATTTAAATCTTCCGTCGCTTTATAAGAGTTCTAACTATTAAGTTATAAACAATGAAGACAACGAAATATCTCACTTACCTCTATCCGAAAAGTCCATCCCTCTAGACTGAGCAATTTAAGGGTCGTGTTCCTGGCTAGAGCGTGGCACAATAACCTCGAAGGATGATCGTCCAGGGCCAGTCGGGGACTAGATAAATCCAGTAACTGGAGGCAGGGTGCTTCTGTCAGAGCTAACACCAGAGGCATCACATCAGCCGGTCTTGATGCTCCAGCAGCCCTCAAAGCATCTAAATTGCGAGCCCTTCTGATGGTCTCACCTAAACAGCCGGCATCCAAGCCGCCCAGGAGACACTTTGACACGTTTAAAGATCTCAATTTGCAATTCGGTTCTCTGTAAAACAAAAACAAACGCAATGCTATTAGTCGAATTAATAGTAGTGGCAAATGAGAAAATTTGAGAAAAACTTTCTTCTTCTAAATACATTTTAGAAAGAGTTTCATCATATGTAGAAAACAAACTAACATTTTAAAAATTTATAATAGAGATTTAAAACGTAAATCATAAAAAATGTTAGTTGTATATTAGAATCATCTTTAATTATATTCTATACGTTTTAGAGCGAGATAAAATATAAGACTTTTTTAAGATCTTCGAATAAAGAGAAGTACTCCAAGAAACAGATTTCATCATATGTGACAATTATAAATAATATAATAATTATAAATTATATTTTATCATATGTGACAATTCATTTAATTTTGTTATTAATCGCAAAGATTGATTTATGACATTTCATATCAAACAATTTGAGTCCAACTTCGGTAAGAAAAATGAGAACTACCGAATTGGAGAGGAGAAAGATTTAATCGAATCAGCTGATGAGGTAAATCATTTAAGATTGATGGTAGTCTGTCGAATCAGATCATGCGAACAAGACTTTGCCGTTAAGTAAAAGAGAGACGTAAAAATACCTAACGGCAATTTCTATCTTAGTTCTCATTCTCATCATCTATTAATCATATAACAGCGAAACCAACTATTCTTATAACATGACATGAAACATTTAATAAAACACGAATCAAAATGAAAATCGCGAAAAATTTTAGTCTCTTCTTTTCGAGATTAAAACGAGATAACTTAGAGATTTTATCTTAACATTGATCTTTTTTAAAAAAGTGGTTTAAGAAGATGTAAAGATATGTCAAAGATATTGAAAAGCTTTAATTTTCAGAATTAAATATCTCGTGTTAAAAATTGAAAATATGATTGATGATTTCCATTCATTAAAAGTTAATGAAGTCTTTATCATTTATTTAACTTTATCTCTTGAGTTTATTGAGCAATTTAATTTTAAGTTAAGCTAATTAGTTTCTTAATTAAATTTCTCATTAAATTTCAACTTTATTAAAGTTCATAGGAAAATGTTCACGTGAAATCTGTGCACTTATTCATAATATCACTCTTAAATTTAATATACATATATATATATTTTTTTTTTAAAACCATCTCTCATTATTTAAAATCAAACTCATGTCTTGTTAATTAAAAAGTGAAGTCTTAGCTGTTAATTATATTCTTACATTTTTCTGAATTTTTTAGCATTTATTCAAACCCGAAAAAAAGTTCCTTGAGAATTCCTTGATTTTCAAATTTATATAATTTAAAGACAAAATATTAGAAAGAACAATTTCAAAAAACTTTCTAATTTTCAATAAAATTCCCTGATTTTTCAAGGCAGAAATCAATTTTTTGAGAATTCCAAATTTTCCAAGTTTTTCCAAAGTAAAAGTAAAGTAAATAAATAAAAAATATCCTATTTTTGTACGAAATAAATATATTTCGCTCTATTAATAATCCCATAACAGTATTTATTTCTATTTTACTAATAAATGTTACACACACGCACAATGCGCTTTCGTCTTAAGATATAATTATCTGACCTCGCTTCCCTGATTTTCATTTAAGATTAATTTAACGAAACGCTTTACGTGATCACGGCGCTGTATACTCATACGCGACTTTCTCAAACACACCGTGCAATCTCACGGCGGTAGATCGATCAACGTCACGACAATGTAGCATAATGAACAAACACGCGGTAGCGGCGTAACAGACATCGGTGTAAGGCAGCGGCGAGCCGAGCCGAATTATAGGGCGAATAATCGAATCGCGGCGGCAGCGGCAGCGGCAGCGGCAACGGCAGCGGCAGCCGACACCCCGAGGATTTACGTGCGCGTACGTGCGTTTAATGGGGGCAATTTAAGACGAACGATTCGAAGTGCGGGCTAGAGGCGGTAGTGGCAAAAGCAACAGCAGCCGGCCGGCTCGCTGTATCGCGTCTGGATTTAATGGTATCTACTTTAGCCCATATTTACTGACTGCCCGACTGCTATTGCCGTCGCGATACGTACAGTACATTTCACAATACGTCTGTTGCCGTCGTACTGCTACGTACGAACGTACGTCTAGCGGTGGCGTTGCCTTTAACGATATCGCACGGGCGCGGTAAATTCGCCCGTGAGAGCCACCGTCTAGCAGTGGCTCGATGTAGTATCTCTCCGCGTGTGTATATAGGAGGAGGAACAAAAATATTGCATCCACGGCGAGAACGTACGCGCCCCGCTCGCGAATTTCTAACAAAAATAAATGTTTCTCCGCCAGAAGAGAAACGGAGAACGCGCGCGATGAACATCCCGCCAGGCCCGAGTAATAAAGCTACGGATTCTGCGAGCGAGGATTCCGGAATTTCTTAGCCGCTTCGACGTTAACGTTGCTCGCCAACGTCTCCTCAATTTGCCGATCGTTCGTCTCAGAACCTTCCGTGAATTATCGTGCTCTCTCTCTCTCTCTCTCTCTCAAATCACGAAGGTGAAATTAATCCGAAAATTAATTCTGTACTGTTCTCTTGAAGATACAATTAGAAATGAAATTAGCGCGGAGTAGTAAATAAGCCAAACCAAGTAATTTATAAAATAAACTTTTGTCTTCCTTCTAAGAGGTGGTAACATTATATATTAATAAAGAAATAAATTGAAAGAAATAAATTTGATCTCTAACGAAAAATCAATTTGAACTTTTGAGAATAAAATCCTAATAAATGTCTGTAATTTTAAAAACAGTAAAAATAAACGCAAAAACACGGTAATGTTGAATCTTGCAATGTAACATGTATCTTGATAGAGCTGTGCAAATGCAATTGGACAATTAATTTGTTAAAAATACTACATGATTGGTCCGGTAATTTTCCCACCCTTCTTCCTGAGAATTTCAGTACTTCACTGGGAAAAAACACATGGCGCCATCATTCGTAGCGTGGAGCACGAAATTTTTCCCGAAATAAAGCATGAGAAATACGTCTCGGAGCTTGCGGGTATTATTGCGTCGGCTCGCGTTTAATTTTCCACGGCTTTAGCGACGAGAAATGCGCTCGATTCTCTCGCATTCTTTAAACACACCGCGTCGGGAAAAGAGAGCGATTCATAAAAGTACACGCTTTCTTTTCCTTTCAATTTGTATATATTTCGCAGCACTGCAGAGAAACGCGTGCTTCATAAACTAGCCAGTAAATCCTTCCGAACCAAATTGCATCTCCTCGAATTTGTTGAAAGTGGGATCAATCAAGACCTCGGGTTTAGATTAAAATTAAAATGTAGATATTCTCTCAGATATTTGATAAAAAATAAAATTAATTAGATATTACATATATAATACTATGTAATATTTTATATTCCGCCGTACTTAAAATTCGCTGGACAAATTGAGCGTGCTGAACACGTCGACTTCATTAATAATTGCACGATAAATATTCCGCGTGTATTAATAATTAATAAATTCATATATTATAGTATGGCAATGCCATGGTAAAGTGACAGTTTCGTTAAATATTAACGAGTATCAATTTATTCGATATCTATACGATCGTATTATCCGTATTTATTCTGCGAATAAATGTCCGTGAGTCGCGCATTGAAGTTGCGAGACGTGTCACGGCGTGACGCGACGAGATTTTCGCATTTCGCGCAAGGGGGGTGAGGGACATTTACTGCGATCCGGAATCGCGCCGGATAAACTCGGGGTCGCAATAGAGTCACGATCGTAAGTCAAACGGGCCGCGGTGGTATTGCGCTTAAGTTTCGACAGTTTTACTGGCACGGGAATTTCCCGGCGAGACGCGCAACTTCGCGCGCCGGAAGTCGCGAAATCCGCGCCGGTTTAAAGGAAAATGAAACGCGGCGCATTTTTACGCGGGGAGTTAACTCCACTCCTCTCGCCACCTCGGCTTTATCGCCGTCGCCTTTTATTGCCGTCGTATTTGAAGTCACTCGACTTTACGCTCTTATAAAGACCGATGCCCTTTGTTCGCCGTGAGTTTTTGCGGCGAGAACAAACATTTTGCAATAACTGCGAGATATTTATTCGCTGACGAAATAGCATTACAATTTGACGCGCGAAAGTTGACGTGTTGTAAAAGCGAGTGAGAATCTGACGTTGGGAACCTCGACGCTGTAAAGTTACGTTGTAACTTGGATTCTCGCTCCTTTTTTTTTTTTTTTCCATGACGTTGGTAAATACGTCAATTTGGCGAAAGTTTCCGTCAGGAATTTATGAAACGTTCACCGTATTATATCGTTGAAGTAGAAAATATAGACATTGCATTTATATACATCTATGTACTTTAGTTTATATTAATAATAATAAATTCATTTGAAATTACGGCACACAACGCGGATTTTACTGGATCAAATTTGCTTCAAGCGTGATTGATATATTATTGATTATTATTAGTTTATTAGATTATTAGATATTAGTTTATTATTTTTGCTGCAAATATCCGCGGAAAATGGATACACTTGATATCAGCATCAGTAAATTTGACAAAAAAAGATCACGCGCATAAACTTCATATTCCTGGCGAACGACCAGCGAAAGAAAGTTACATTGCGAAAGAAAAATACCTTAACTGCATTATATATCCGTATGTCTTGCAGAATATCTTCCCGCTTTCAACTTCGCTTTATCTTGCTCCTTCGACGAGTACCTGCGAGTTGCACCTCCGGGATCTTCACCGATCTTTCGTAAAGCTTGTTAGATATAGTGGAACTCCATTTATCCAGAGAAATCCGTGCTTGATATATATCGAGCTAAATTGTTATCACTTTAATTGCCATCATAATTGCCATCAATAATAGGAATAGAATATTGAAATAATTTCGCTAGTAAATGTATGTATCAGTGTATCTTTACAATACCATTTTAAAAATCTCTAATGACTGAATACCGATATTGAACATCAAATATAGATATATTTAGATACCCGAAATTTTTGTAATGCTTATATAGATACAATTTTTCGTATTATATCGGTGTTATATCGGTATTATAATAGTATTATCAAACATAGATATTATTAAAGATCAATTTGATTTGTAATACATTCTTAATGCATATTTGTAATAAATTATAAAAAAAATATAAAATATAATCTATAATTGAAAAAACTCGATCTTGATATCTTATTAAATTTATTATTAGTTTTGATATCAATATTTTATATTATATCATTTTAAATTCCTGTATTATAAGACAATTAATATTATCTAAACATGTAATATACATTTTGTATGCACTATATGAAATAATTTTAATAAATGCACAACTAGCATGTAATATCGTTGCCATATAATATGTATTTTATGTACTTATTATAGCATGTGAATGTTATCACATTAAACATGTGGAAAATATTTGCATTCATTTAGATAAAATCGTTCAATTTGTATGCCATTTATTCAGGAGTTTTAGTTTGTCTTGTCTTATTTAAAATTAATGGAGCTTACGATACGTATTCCGCATTTAACAAACCGTATATAATCGTTAACATCTTCTTAATTCCTGAAATAGTGAAACATCCAATGACATTTTTTTAAATGTAAACGCTACCATTTATATCCCATCGCGTTTATTTACGGCTATCATCGGATTATCGGAGAAAGTGGTAAGCAAGCAAGAGCTAAATCCGTTTCGTCGTCTGAGGAAACGCTAATAAAACGTGCTCGACCGGCTCGCAAAAGTGTCCCAGCCGTCTTTTCAAACCTAGTGGAAAATTGAAATCTTCCCTCGACGCCTTTCTGAGCGAAAGTAAAGTGTTAATTCAGATAAAAGTCTACATTTTGCGAGTAAATTCCATGAGTTTTTTATTAGAGTTTTTTTATTACATATTGAAGTAGAAACAGTTAACTTTTATTTTCGCGGAAAAAGCAGCTTTACAAGATTGCCGTAAGATTCTTGTAAGATTCTTTAATATGATTGGCTCTTGTCCTTAGTTTTCTACTATCTAAATCTTACGATCTAAATCTAAAACTTAATCATAAATGAAATTTAATCTGAAATTTAATCATAAACTAATCATAATAAAAATCTTATAACAGTTTGCGGAGCCGCTTTTTCTGCTGAACGCGGCCGATATTTCTACAGTTCGATATTTCTAAATTTTCGCTCGGCCTTTCTTTCGACATACATAAATAATCTATCAAATTTCCCATGAACAATTTCTAGCTAAACTTTTTTATCGCGAGTACCTGACCGGCCTCTCTAATCCCGGGAGCTGTGTCTTTTATCGTGAGCCGTGTTGCGCGCGTGATTTAGGAAGCTCGTCGGGACCTCGACGAAAGTGTAGTGGGAGAAGATCGTCCGGCGGCGATGAAAAACGTCGGCGAAACTTGAAACGATGAAAAATCGCCGCCTCCCGACACGGAGGAATTCGCGAACTCGCGTTAGCCGAACGAACTTCGCCGGCGAGTCGGCGAAATATCCCGTCGTTTCCCATCGAAGCGATGTATCTTCGTTCGCGAGCACTCTCGAAAACGTCCCGCGAACGCTTCCGCGTACTTATATCGAGGCCCATGCTGATATTCGGACGTGATATTCTGCCGTTGAGGATGATTCGCGAAAATAAGGATGAGAAAAATTGCGATGTCATTTATTATGACATTTTTGCAGCCGGGGGTAAATTTATCCTGAATTTGATCCATCGTGCTTTTCGTCGAGTCCGACAAGGTTGGATTTATGTTAGATGAGAGTGATTTACTTTCCCGATTTTAGACATTTGATATTTCAAAGTGAACACATAACAGATTTGATTTCACGTCAAACCTGTCGATTCTTAATCAACAATGTATGCATACGGAACATCTATCAATTTTCTATTAAATTGTCACGTTATTTTTAAGATTATACAGTTCTATTGCCATCACTTATATTCCATTTTTATACACTATTTTATAAAATATGACACGGTAAATAACAATGATAATAAAGATAATATTTTTATCCACTCGCAAATATTCTCCTTGTTAAATTACAACGATTTTCCATTAAAAAAAAGAATTTGAAAATAACAAATGTTTCAAATGTTTACTTGTTATATAATTTCTATTTTTGATGATATTTTCAGCTTGAATGAATTCATTTGGAAAGGAAGTAAACTATTTATTTTTTCATAATTATACTTTAATGTACGAAATAATAAGATAAATCGATAAATATGAACAAAGCGTGCAATTGTTTAAAAAAAATGTATTTGCATATTGCTAATTTTTATTTAAAGCAATTACATATCTTCTTTATCAATTGATTTGTCTCATTATTTTGTGTATAAAAATATTAAAGTGTCATTATAAAAAAATAAATAATTTACATTTTAAATTTTTATATTTTATGCCAGAAATATTTTATATTTTATGCCAGAATATGGCAAACTAAAATATAAAATATCTAAACTTTTTGGTAATTGTATCTTAACATTTTTATATCCAGAATAATTAAAGAAATAATATTACATACAGTTAAACATTTTCTGTTTAATAACTCATTTGTGTCCTAGCAATAACAACAAAGTCAAAAACGAAAATAAAAAATATTCAATTCTTTTATGAGTTTATTTATGAACGCGATTTCGACGACGCGTATAAAAATTTATGTAAACGACGAGGCAGTTACAAAGTTCTGAAAAAGCATAGTAATCGTAAAAGCTGCTAGCAATTTTCGAGATATTGTTTCTTTGTGTATGCATCATGCCATCTCTAAATCAATAAACATAATTGTCTCCATTTGAATTTCGCTTTTGCATATTACGCTCGAAAAACATAGATATTTTATTTTTAGATATTTTTATATTAGCCACTTGACGGAATAATTGTTTTGTGGAAAAAATACAAAAATAATATATTCATAAAAATTTAGACTACATAAATTTTTTTATATTCAATAAATTTACGTGTAAAAAGTTAATTCTGAAAAACTTTTCACATCTGTAATTTACTTTTGGATTGAGCACATTTCAAAAAATAAAATTTGCGCACTTTGAAAAATTTCTTCTGGACTAAAATTCAGATCTCTCTGATTACGACGTGACATTTTCGAAAGATCATTTTTCACGGAAATATCTTTCCGCTTCTCAAACGAATGGAACGCTCGACAGACGTTGAACATGTTATTCCGAATGATTCGGAATAAAATTCAACAAGAAAGGAGAAAAGAGAAAAATTTTGTGATATTTCGTATATATTCTTGTATATATTTGGAGCTCACGGGCGGAATGATCGATAAGTCTCGATCATTCCGCGCGTTTAACGGGCTGCAGCCTCGAGGAGAGATCGCCGCAATTCGGCGTGACTTGCGAAATTTTAGGGACGAAATAGCCCGTCGTTATCTCGACGATGGGAATCGATTATGACAGACGATCTTTTTGCCGGGCCATCAGCCGGCTGGCACGGGACGTGTATGTTTTGACGCTTATGGAAAATCTTGGACAGCGCGTTTATGAAGGATGACGGGACACGCAGGCGGAACGGGAGATCGATTAATCCCCCCTTTTGTCCCGGCTCTCTTTTCCATGGAGGAAAACGCGGCAGCAGGCCGATAAACGTCATTTAGACGCACCCGCGCGGTACATCGATCTCCTTTACCCGCAAAATATGACGAAGCAGGCGCTATTTTTTGCTGTTTCAACCGCGTTAACGGTTCGCTAATAGACTTTCCTTACGAGAAACGAGTAACCAGAATTCAGATTTTAAAAGAACCACTTTATGTTTGCTTTTTCAAAAAAATTTTTTTTTTAGGGAACAAAGTTATATTCTGATGGAACGTGACAAAAAATGCAAAACACTTGTTTGCATAACATTTACACGGATACGTGAAAAAATATCACTTTTATAAATAAATATGATATAATAAAATTTTTACAAAACGCGAAACGTCAACATATTCTCAATGGAAAAATTCAACGGGAGCTGGATATAGAGAAGCTTTTTTGCATATATTCATGCTTTTGTTAATTTTTTTAACAATTTTAACTAACATTGACATTACTACTAAAAATTCGTTGAAATTATAAATTTTTTTTTTTCATTTTAATGGATCGACGAACGTCTTTCACACTAGAGATGGACGAGCCAGACATAATAAAGCAACTTGGCGCAACCGTGTGTATTTTTAGCTTTCAGGCGCACTTATCGCTTTCAGACAGTCTTATCGAAGACTCAATTGACGGCCCGATGTTCGAAATAATATTTCTTCGACATACAACTCGAGCGTTTCTTGCGCTTTGGAAATTTTGACGTTATTTTTCCACACGTTCGTAAGTCCAAGTCCAGAGCGGAAAAGTCGACGACGGCGTGGCAACGTGGAGGGCGGTAAAGGCCGGCACGAGAAATTTAATGGAATACGTTTGCTCGGATACAACGTTGGACGACGGCGTGTCGGAAAAGCGCGCTGGACCGTGGAATAATCTCGGAAATATTTTTCTGCCTAGAGTTCCAATTTGCCCGGTATCCGCGCGACTCGCGTCTCGCTCGGCCCGACGAGTTTTTAATTAAAAACATCACCTTCGCCGTATGCGCGCCTGCCTACACCTGTTACGCAAATATCGTGACGAAGCCGTCGTGAAATTCACCCCGTATCCCGAAATTCGGCGGAAACACATTGCGCGTGACCGAAAAACACGTCGGCATCACGTTTCGTTCGGACTCGCGCGGACTCGTAGTCTTGATTTACAGCAATAAGGGACGTGGGGGATGTGTAAATTAGATTCGGCGGGGTCGCGTTTACGCCGAGGCCGAGCCGCCGCTCCGCATTTAACGTCGATAACGAATACAAATCCTCGTGAAATTGCTCGGCGGTTCTATTCAACGGCGGCGGAACGTAACGGATAACAACGTAATTTTCTCGCGCGATATTATGTGGCGATAATCTGCAATAATACGCAAAGACGCGGTTCCACGCGGTTAACCCACAACTTTGCCCTGTGATTCCTATCGATGCGGCATTCATTATGTTTCGCGCGAGTTAATTTACCCGTGCCAGAAATAAAACGAGAAAACATTTTCAATTCTTTTTTAATCGATTAAATGGGAAAGGATCAACCATCGAGTTTAAGTTAATAAAAATAACTTTTAAATCTCGTTTCTTTCGTCGTGTCGCGATCGATATTGCTTTCAGTGAGTTTGATCGTAATACATATGATACTGGAATGATCACGATAGCAATTTTTTGGACAATTACATTTACGAAAAATGCAAATTACATTTTGCGAAAAAAAAAACGGTTTTGCTGAAGTATTTAAAAATTTAGTGAAATCTAAAAATAACATTATTGGACTATGAACATTATTATGTAAAATATTTAATATAATACTGCTACAAATTTTTTTATATTCTAGTAATCAATTCGAACGTCCTATGTAATTATTTTAATAGCTCAATAAAATTATTTTCAGATCTGTCTGTATTTGATCATATTTTTAGATAATTCAACAAAATTATTCTTTCCTAAAATCTAAAATTGCTCATTTCTTGGACCGATTTGATAATTTCTAATCCGTGCAAAGATATTAAAGTTACACAAAAAAATAATTTTAAATCAAGAAAAATATTCTTATATAAGCAAGAAGATTATAATCTTCTTAAAAATTTTTTATATAAAGATTATAATATTCTTGTTTAAATATGAGAATGTCTATACTAAAATTTTTCTAAGAAATTTATTATAGTACACTTTTTTATACAAGAAGATTATGATACTCTTTCTTATTTATGAGTGCATATAATCTTGATTTAAGACTAATTTTTTTTGCTCACATTTCTCGCTTAATATTACTATTGTTTCGATAGCATTCACATTTCTCAAGAGTGAGAGAGAGCATTTTTCGGCTATTGATCCAGAATGGTTAATTAAGGGTGGTGCCGAGGCTATTTATCGCACTTGGAATCGAATACGCACCCACCGAGCGATCCGCCATGCGGGCGCAGAAAAGACGAACGGCCGACGGGGCAGGTGGCAGCGGAACTTTTATTCCCGTCGCGGTCTTAAGAAATCTTTCCGAGATCTTTAGAATACAGTTGGGAGCACCCGTGTCGGTTCGCATCTGCGAGAAATGGATCGACTTCCTTCCTCCCGCCGTCGCGGCTGGACCATCGTATTGCGCGACGTCTCGGCGATTACGCGAACGATAAATCATGAGATGCACGCTGTTTTAAATATTATTAATGGTTCACGGACGTATAAGGGTGTAAGATCTACAAGGTACGACGATAAATTAATATCTAATTCCAGCTGCAATCGCCTCAAATTTCTAGCGTCGTTGTAATATTTGAGATAAGAAGATAAAAAGACGCAAATGTAATTATTCTTCCTTGTCTTAATATCTCGGTAAAAGATTTATAAAATCTGTTTGTCTGTTATTAATTAGTCTGTTACTAATTAATTTAAATCAAGTAGATTAAACAATGAAAATATACAAACGTAAAATAATCCGCGCATTCCGCAGTTAAATATTTATGAAAAAAATAAATATTAAGTTAAGTCAGACTAGATCATTTTAGAAATAAGACCATAAATATAATTTTCAAAATTTTACATCTATCTAAATTAAAAAAAAGAAAAAAAGAAAATTAAACACTTATAAAAAGAATAAATATTAAATCACTCAAGGAACGTTTTATAGGACGAGATTAAAGGGACAAATTTCAAAGTTCTATATGTAGGTACAAAAATTTTTATAAAAGAAAAATTTTTATAAAAGAGGGAATAATATATCTTAATAGTTTCTAAACAATATCGCAAATTATTCGTATGAATCTCGGACAGCTTCGGGCAAGCACCGACGGTAATTATGCGAAATATCGGGTCTCTCGCGCGGATAAGCGCACGAACTTTCCGGAGTTCCTTTCGGAAAGAACTAAAATTCTCAGGGCGATATCTAATGGTCGGTCAAAGTGCCGGTAAATGCATCCCGTTTCTTCGTTGTGGGGCCGAGAATGACGATAGAAGTTGAGCGATTTCTGCGACCTTGCGGCGCGCCGGAGAGAAGGCTGTTGACGTAATCGAGGAGATCCAACAGCTTCCGGTCGAAATTTCCGCTACCGCCGTCCGCGAAGTTCGCATAATTTCGCCAACAAAATATTCCCGCTCGTTCCCTTTAATTTCCATAACTCATTTACCGACCGTTCAAGAAAAAGGAGACCCGAGGAAGTTCGGGGATGCCTTTCGTCCTACATTACGCGGATATTCTCCTTCTCGAGAAATTCTTCTTCTTCGAGGAGATAATCAAGAGGAACAAGTTGTTCGGTCATTTGCGAGGTTTGCTTCAAGGCTACGAACGCCGTAATACGCTTTCTTTTTTACATGCCGGAACTTGAAAAGAAAGAGATACGAATTGAAGATAAGAAGATCATTCTCTTCCCTAAAATCTTTCTCTCTTTATTAAACATTTCTAAAATTTATTTCCCTTTTCCTCTTTTAAAAGTTCTCTTTCAAAATTTCATTAAAAACTATTATACCGGAATTTTTTACTAAAATTATCAATTGACAAATTTTTCCGTAAATTTTTGTGCGTTACGAGAGTTGCAATATTATTATTTCAAATGTAATGCGACATCAGTACATAACGGAATCTTGTTGAATATTTCATTCAGTCAGATTACCGTGGAACGCATGCTGTATATGATGGCATGTACGTACATGACATTGCATTTATTTATGCGTAAAAATATTTGTATGCGTCAAAACTGATCGTCACTCGGCTCATCTCGACCATAAAATATTCGGTTGTGATGGTAATTATGATGGTAATGGCAAATGTGATTAAGTCGATTATGGAATGTCACGCATAATTATTAATGTTACTATGCTAATATTAATGTTATCCTACATTGATTTTCTCGCTGAACTATTCGCTATGATCGACGAAGATCGATCGCCGGGATTTATATATTATTTATACAAGATTTATATGGTGATTCGCAGTAGCTGCAGATCAAATCTTCTCTTTCCCTGGGCAATCAATAGTGCATGTGCATTTTTCTATATTTTAATATAATATATGAAACAATATCACTCGCAAATAAGCATGTTTTAATAGAGAAAATATGAAAGCGTCAATAACTAGATAGAAAAATATATATAAAAAAAATGAAACATCGTGTTACAAATAAATAAAACATACAATTTTCTTCAAAGAAATCAATTTAATTTAAAGGCATTTTTCCTGCCATTTCATTTTCCCCAATACTAGACGATAAATTTCGAAAAATGCGAGTAATTGACTTTACATGCCTTTTTTTTTTGAAAATGGGTCGCGTGATTAACATATAATAATCTGAAAAAAAAAAAAAAACGGAAGAATCATCATGCATATTAAAAATGAAAATTACCTGATAGCGTTGAATATTTCATGGAAGCCGGTGCCCTGATGACTGGCGACGTCGCACGTGGGCAGAGGGTGCAATAAAGGCAGCCGATGACAGAGCACGCTATCGCTGTTTCTTTTGCTGCTTCCGTTGCTATCTCGATCCCGATCGTTTTGAGGTAGGGGCCCGTTGCCGGTGTTTGGAGCCGGACCCAAGCCCAGTCCTAGGGGAAGACGTGGTAGGGTGGCAGGTCGCGTTAAACTGCCGTAAGCCGTTAGAGCACCCCTGGGTAGGGACGAATAGCAACGATTAAGCGGAAGAGTACCGAGGGTGCTGGAGGCGCAGCCACTGCTGCCAGAACCGGAACCTGAACCTGAACCTGCGAGAAATTACTGTGTGTCAAGCTGATGTTGCCAAAAGACCGCGATTTCAACCCTTAAACGCCATACGAGGAGAACGAGGGTATGCTTACAGCATACCCGATTCAATTTTAATTGCTCATAACTTTCATAGAAAATAATATATTGTAACAAATCTTTTTTCTATCAAAACGTCAGATATGAAGATCCTTCAGATTTCAAGGAATTATCAATCTTGGAAAGATAATAGTCAGGTATATCATATCCGAAAAGGCGTTTAAGGATTAAAATTCTATACCAAAGCAATTGACTTGAACGAAAGCGGAAGAGGGAGATAAAAAAGTGTGATATAAGGAGGTAAATTGTCTAAATTGTCTCGGAAAGAAAATGTGAAAAGTGAAAGAAGGATTTCCGCGCATATTCGATATTCGTCGCGGAAATATCTAGAATCAAATATTAAAATGTCGTACGCAGCGCGACAACCATGTCTTTCTTTCGTGATCGGTTTAAAAGAAAAGTTAAATAAGTCCGCGTGAAAAACCTTTATGATGTCGGGACGAACATGGGAAGTAGCGCGAAATTGAAAAAGCGGAAGACGGAGTTTATGGAGGGCGATTTGTTCTTCTCGAAGCTCTACGAGCGAGCAACGTGATGACGACACATAACTTTTTATGGGATAGGTGCCCCTACACAATTTCCACTTGTCTTATCGATGATAACCTTTATCGGAGCGGTATGCGGAGCATACATACGATGGTTACCACCATGAGTAAATTTGTTTAGAAGCTTGTTTATAGTTGCAAATATACCCTCTCAGCCATGAAGAAATAAAATAATCCCATGAACGTATTGACATAGACTTTCTCAGTTTTCTTATTAAAAATGAAACAGTTGGTTTTATACATATACTTTTATTTCTTCTCAAATTTTCGCTAAAATATATTTATTTATTGGCTGTATCGATTGACTTTACCTGAATAGAAATAATACTTCTGGATATAAAATATGGAAATTATTTTCAATTATATAATAATGAAATTATTAATAATTACATTTTTTTATTAGCACTTAATCTGTTGTATAATTTTTAATGTAATTATTTTTATGTAAAAAAAATTAAAAATACAGTATATTATGATAATCAATAGCACGCAATCAAAAAATATAATCTAAATTAATATTTTTGAATAAAAGTTGTTATCATTAAATGATTTGATGAGAAAGAATAAATGTAATAACAGCGAATATAATTCGAATATTAATTTCCACTTGTTTTTGTTTTCTGGTTTTCATAAAATAGCACCGATCCTTCTTATCTCTCGGTATCGATTTTTTTTAATTGGAGCATAGATTTCGGTTACAGAGCAAATTTTATCAGAGTTAAACTCGTAACTGTAATACGGTAATGCGTTGTTCTGCAATCGGGTCCGTTGTGTAACACGATCAATCAACGGCCACGTAGGACGAATTATCCAGACGGAATACACCACCACGTACGATAATCGTGCCATCGCGTCTGGCGCATTGCAACGAGCGTTTCGTAATTACTAATTAAATTAGAGAATGTTTATCGCTATTTCGAGAGTGTCCTGCCATCGTATTCGTCTAGAATTTCAGTTGAATTGCGATTGCACTAGCATAGAACCTCGAAAACATCAACATATTTTGCTCTCCCTTTAATTTCACACGATAATTTACATTTAAATATTATTAATTATATATATATACATATATATATATATATATTTTTTTAAGAGGAAAACATTAAAAACATATTTCACTAAAATTATTGTAATATTTTCTAGCAATACAAAATATGCAAATGACAACAGCAAGCACGTTTTAATTAAAAAAATTATATAATAAATTTTAACAAAATTATTATATAATTAACCAAATTCTGGAATTTTAGTGATGTAAAAGAGAGTAAAATATTTTTCTTTTTGAACATTTCGTTAATGTATCTATTTAAACTTAACTGCTTCTCTGATAGTGTTTTTCTTATTCTATTTTGCTTTCCTTAGCCATGACAATGCTGGTAACGTTAACGTTGCACCGGATGTTCAACGAGGGATGCACTGCTCAGACAAGCTCAAATTCGGATTCCATGGTCGGGTTTGAGAGAACTTAAACTCCTTTTCGGACGTGATCTCATTTAGGACGAGTATATCGGTTGGGGAAAATTAGATGTACGGGAAAATCCGAGATAACTCTCACGCAGGATTTACATGAAATATTAATTTGAAACGTTTGTCGCGTTGCGTCACTTGATTTCGATCTTTAATTTCAACATATTATCTAAGTATTCATTTCAAATTGAAATAGCACATCGATTAAGTTTCTCGATATTTTTTCCTTCAATTTTAGAATCTTCGTAATTTTAATCGGGAAACACTTCTGAGTCCAAAATCTTCGATCTCTAGAGCTTACAAACTAATGCGATCCTTGAGTTTTTTAGAAACTTAGACACTCTTGGACCTTTGAAGCCGTTGCTTAAACTTCTTTTTTCGAAGCCTTCAGCGACGAAAAAATACGGAACAGATACGTATAAATACGGAACAGACAAGAAATATTTTTTTCGTCGTTATGGATTTTTCGGATAGCAATATGTTGCAATGGGAGAAAATTAGATAGTTTCAGCTCTTGCGACAAACACTTTTCGCAAATTCGGTCTAACAGCAACAAACGACGGCGGAGAGACGATTCGGTCGATTGAATTGCAATGGGCCGTATCGTTTCCGCTTCATTCAAAGCTAGACGTTTCCGTTCGGCTCCGGTTAATCCTTTAATATACATTCAAGACATATTCTCGGTCCAACCCCTTAGATTAATTATATCCCGTCTACCCCGTGACGAGAAAGTCGTGTCCACCAGCAAGCAACGAGGATTTCTGTCTTCGCTCGCGATGAACAGACAGTGTCTCCTCTCTCTCTTTCTCTCTCTCCTCGCTTAGTCTCTTTCTCTCTCATGCGCAGTCTCCGGAGAATTTCCAAGTTGGGCTGTTTTAATAAGTGTTAACTTTCGTTCGCGAACTTCAGACGAACTTCTAAACACTCTCTCGAGCATATGCTTAGACACGCGCGATGCAAATGTGTCCTTCTCCCTCTCGCTGTTGAGTATTAAATTGATGGACATTGCCGGGGCACTGTCAGAGTTTCGCGTAATAGGAAGTTACGTCGTAACTAGAACGTAAAATTGTGTTACGTCACGCGATCATTCGGACGATGATTAACCCAGCGAGATAGCGGATTCGCGATTTCATTAATAAATCACGCTGCTCGTGACACGCGTGAAGTGATTATGATAATGTTAATTAAGTTGACGTATTACAATGCCGAAATACATGTCGCGTGAAAGTGCCGCGTATGAGATATAATGCCCTATGTATGTATATAAATGCACATAAATTTATCTTATATATTTATAATTCGTAATATTCATTTTAGATATTTGTTTAAGCGCGTAAGAATATTTCATATTATTTAAAAGGATTGTAGTTCGTTGGCTTGAAAAATAATGCTTTTGAGAGACTTATATTAATGCAATATCTCGAAATATATATCTCGGTAAATAATAACGCGTAAGGCGCAAAAGTCATAACAGTAAAAACAGATCGCGATGAAAAAACTTCTTTATGAAAAAGTTTTAGTATGAAAAAAATAATATCCAATATCGTGTTTGAACGTCGACTTGATTTATTATTTGCTGAAGTTAGAAAACCTTTCACATCAATTCATTTCCAATATGGGCAGTTGATGCAAAAAAGTAAAAAAGACAAAAGTTTCCTCTTTTCTCAAATATTTCGCATATCCATCTTTTTCAAAAGCAAAAATTACAATTGAAACACATAATTATGTAATTATATATTTATAAACTGAAAAACTGATGTTTATTTAATCCAAAATAATTTTAATGTAATTAATAAATAATATGTAATTTAAGATTAACAATCAAGCTTTTGATATTAATGGATCGATACAACTTTACCTCTTTAATCAAGTTAATTCATAAATAATTATATAAACAGATGGAGAAAAAGAGACAGAGAAAGAATTAATTAATTAATTAACAAATATATTTATAGAAAATATTTTAATAATTAAAGGAATAAAATTTATTATAAAATCAATTGTTATTTTAGTTGTATATTTACTGTCCGAATATAATATAACTTTAATTATCTTTTTCAGAGAGAGAGAGAGAGAGAGAGAGAGAGAGAGAGAGAGAGAGAGAGAGAGAGAGAGATATATGATAGAAATCTCTTGCTAGTCTTAGGTTCATTAAAATTTGTTGTCCTTTAATGTTTTGGATAATGGGAAAGAAAGTTCAATGCAAATCCATTTATTATCTATATCCGAGAGACTCCCGAATGCATAATTCGATATTAATTATTGTCTCCATTATACGAAGAGAGGAAATTTCTCGCTAAGTTGTATTAAATTTACGATCACGGTACAGCAGCGTGGCAAGTTTTTGCAGTTCGATCGGACTAGCGGGGCTTACATCACGTTTATTCGCTCGTGTCGTGCCAAACTAATTATAATAGAGTCCGATTGGCGGCGGCGACCTAGTTAGGATCGGTAACAAGGAAGAGGATATCTATTCCTCTTGATGGGAAAAGCAATTTCGCAATGCCGATAGCTTATGTTTCTCCCGACGTCCAATTTACATTTCATATTTCCTGACACGGTGCAAATGCTTCGATGGTATAAATGAGAGATAATTTCGACCGCTTTATTACCATTTTGTTATTTTCCTTACTCACATTAAACTCGGACACTTGATACCACGATAATAAATCGCAACGCGAAATTGATAAGAAACGAAAAGCATTGAAAGAGATGAAAAACCACATAAGATGTTAGATGTCATTTTTTAAATATAAAGAGGCTTTAAAATTTCCTGCGGATTATTTTATTCGGCTTAGCACTTTCACACTAATTAACTTATTCTATGAATTTACTTTTTCATGACAATTATCTTCCATTGCACAAATTAATTATTTTATTTATTTTATTTTTAGACAATTCTATTTTTCAGATTGAAATTTCGTTTTTATATGCACGCAGAAACGCTTTCTCTCGAAGTGCTGCTAGTATTTTTTAAAACTCTTGATTTTTACGTATCTCTAACGATTTTTTTCCATTCCGCAGATTTCGTGAGCGTAACTCCAGTTTTTACATGGCGCGACCGATGGTTTGTTTAAAGCAATCAGGTAAATTTACGATGCCCCTGTTACGCGTATTGCTTACACCAATGGCCTCGGGACAATTCAATGTTATCCGAGGCGTTTTAGCGTGATTGGATCCCGCCGGCCGGCGAGAAACTGAACTCGACGATCGGGAAAACGCGCGCTGCAGCGAACGGTGCAAAGCGATTTCGAGACTAAGATGAGAAAGCGGGGAGGAGGTAGGACGATTAGAAAGAGATGCCTGACTAAACGTGATCCTTCGGGCGTAACGTTACTCTCTTTTGAAAGCGATCGGAATCGATCGAGCGATGCCGCAAGCATGTCAAGCATCCCAAATTCAAGAATAAAAGAAATTCGAGAGAGATTATATCATAATTTCCCCGTCAGATTTTTGAGAAATTGGATAAGGAAAATTTTCCTTATCAAGAAAGACTCGATATTTATCCTAACACTTTAACGCGAACATCGTTTCGCTCAGCGAGAGAGATAAAAAGAGAAATCTTTCACCGTGCACTTTTATATAGAGCGACTATTAATAATAACGAGCTTTTATAGCGAAACAGAGAAAGAACTTTAATAATTAATCTGTAATATTTTGAAGGTTCAAGATAATTATAAAGTAATTATAAAGTCAATAAATATAGAGCATCACTCGCACGCTTGACGAATACGTATACATTGAACCGCGGCTGGCCGTGTATTTTAACAGAGTTGATAAGCAAACTCGGTGCGCACTCTCAATTCCGAGCTAACATAATAATCGTTAATTGCGCAGACCTTAACCACGGTCCGAAAGTTTGTGTAATGGCGTTTAGTTTCGTTCGCTGGCCATTTGTGCGATCGAAACATTTGTGGTACCATTAGAAAAACTTTGAAATTAACATTACTGCGCGATTGTGATTCTAAACGATGAATTACTTCCCCTGAGAGTAGATAAGGTCGTAGTTAAACTGTATAAATTGTCTAAATAGGAATGCCATTAAATTAATTTTTTTAATTATATGCACACGATGAAATATTAAAACAGATAATTACAAATAAATATTAAACAAAGCTAATAAAAATATATATATAATTCAATACTTTGGTAACGTAACAGAAATATTTATCCAAATTCAGCATCATTTTATTAACTGATGTTTAATTGATGTTTGTTTAATAAAATGGAAATATCGTTAATCAAATTATCTTATTTGTGTTATATATTTATATAAAAATATAAACTCGGAATAAATTAGATTTTTTTATCGCAAGATGTAATTTCTGTTTGTACGGCCAGGAACTTTCTACTTATACTTTTATCAGTGGATTTTTCCCAAGTCAAGAAAAAATATATTTATCAAGAAGATGGATATGGTGGATCCTTTGGGAATCTGTGAATAATCTTATGATCACACACAGTGCAAAATTGGCCAACGAGTTTTCTGATAAGATATATTCTAGCTTGATCAATTGGCAATTTTGCGAGAAGGAAAGCTGCAGAAATTAGTTTTATTTCGTTCGGCGAACTGAACAACTTTTGCTCAATCTGTAAACAAATCAGCAAATAACAAAGTGTACCCTATAAGTGAGAGAAGAGATTAAAATTGCTCTTTTTTTAAAGCTACGAATACAGCAGAATGAGAAGGAAAATGGATATTTATACATAATTGCTAATATTTTAATAAAGCAACCTAAAGATTATTTAAATTTAGAAATTTTAATAAATTAATAAATTATAATACCACTAAATTAAAAGATTTATCTTCAAGAAATGTAGATTACATAATCTCTCATTATCTCTATCTTTTAAAAATTTGTATGTTTAAGTAAGAAAACTAAGTCTAATTTTAATAAAAAAAAAAGATCGAAAAAGAAATGTCACCCGAGTTTTCGCAATGATCGCGATGATTTCACTTTCCGTTCAATTTATTAAATCACATATATAATAATATATTACTTTGAAGAAAAATTTAATATAAAATAATAATTATAAATTAAACTTTAATACTTCCTTTCGAGCAAAATAAAACATATTTCATTTTTTCAAAATAAATTTAATAAGTCATCATGTAATTTATCCATTTTTAAAAATAAAATCTACTGATTTTGATCATCACTAATTGTTGTCGGACACAAATATATCGTAGGCTTTTACGGTGAATAAATTGGATCCTCATGGGCATTCCAGTTTCGTGTATCCGCGGGCAAATGGCGCGACTTAAAGTTTCGGAAGGACCAAAGTTCGTTTTAATGTTATTGCAACTTTTGCTCCCACGGATTTGTCGGCGCGATTTCGCACGCTTCCGTCTCGCGAGTTTCTAATTCCAGAGTTGGGTTAATGGCGAGCGTACGTCCGCAACAATGTACTTTTGCGACAGTCGCGTATCGATGTGACTGCGTCGGGGTAGTTTTCCCAACGACGTCTGTCACCGCGTCGCTCTTCTACAAGAGATACCGCGGTCGGGCCGTTGACAATAATTTAATCATTATGGAACGTAACCGCGACAGAGCCATGAAATTATCATCCTGTACATTTATGAAAGGATGGCTATTTTCTGATTAGCTCTCTTTGAAAGGAATAATTTATCTTAAGAGCTATTTGTGGAAAAAATATATTAGCTTTAAAAAACTTGTCTAACTCGTATATTAAATAATAATTAATTATTAAATAATTTTAAATAAATAAAATTTTTTTATGTTATGTTTAGATTGTACTTATGTATTACACGTGTATTAAATCACAATTTATGAAAAGAAATTGTATGCATTTTTAAGGCTTTTATGTACTTTTTTCATGTAAATTATGGATTTTCAAGAAAGAATTTAAAATAATCTCAATGTTATAAGTAGAGAAAAATATTTCATTTCAAAAAAATACAAAGAAAATAGTAAAAAAGAATTTATCTGGCAGTGACAATAAAATAGTGGAATGCTGATATCTCACGGAAAATTCGACAAACATAGACGAATGCTGATAGAGATCGTACGTTCACGTTTCGCATCGATCGACAAAACTCGACGTAACTTTGTCGACGCGATTAACCGCGGAATGCGTACGCATGCTTTCGATATATGAACGTATGTAAATGTAAATCAAAACCGGAGAGTTGAGTTTCTTAATTACAAACATGTCCGCTATGGTAGCTTTTATCAGTTTCAACTTTTAATACTTTTGATTTCTAATGTTACGATTTTTTGAATAAAATCTCTACAGAGCAGAAACAGTATAAAGAATAACGCAGTTACCTGTTACTATAATTATCATTGAATAAAACATGTAATTAAAAAATATTATATCAAACTTTGTCAACCATTGATAAAACATTATTTCGATAAAAATAATTTTTGCTTATCTTAATATAATTCATATCATAAATATATTTGTCGAAATTAAATCATCTTATTTATTTCATTCGTCACCGAATTTAACTTCAATGAAAGTGTCGGTGCTCGTTAATTTTCGGAAAGTAAGCGTCCGCTGGATCGCGCCGACGGATCGAGGTCAATAATGGCAAGGTTTTACCCATACTGATGCCAGAGCTGGACGGATCCTCGTTCTTGGCGCCCCAACTGCCGGCCAGGTTGAGTGCCAGCAGCGGCCGTTCCTTCAGCAGCTCGGCGACCGAAGCCAGGCCCTCGCATCCGCAACCCAAATGGGGCAAGTGCAACGCCTGCACTTGAATGCAGTCGCGGAGTGCCTCGCAGACTCGGGACACCTGCTCGCCGGACAGATTCATGTCGAGCACCAGACGCGACAGGCTGCCGGAGGCATGACTCAGGCCGCGACAAAGAGCGTTCACCACGCACTCCAGTCTGAAATCAATCGTGTTAATGACGGCGTTAATGGGACACTTAGACACGCTCTCGCATTTTCTTGCCAAACGCGCGTTAACGTCCGAAACGATTCTCAATAAGCGAGCGAACAAGCGAAACAAATCGGAAGATCTAAAATTGTTCGACGTATGGTTTCCGACCGGAATTATTCTGTTTTTTCTAGAAAACACAATAGAAATCTAGGAGATAATTCCAATCGGAATTCATTCCGAATAGTTTCATAATAAATCTCCAGATTAGAAATTAGAGTAAATGAGATTTAATTAAAATAAAATTTTGACATTTATGTAGTTTCTAGAGGCGAAAATATACATGTAAAAATACTTTGGAGAAAATTACTCCTCTGACGAAGCTATAATTTCGCCGTTGCATAAACGCGCACGGATGCATGGGCGGATTAATTGTCCATCGTAAATTGCGTTTTTGCAACAAACTTCACGGATTATATCTGATATCGGTTTGCTCGGGAAGTGCGGTTAATATTGCAGCTGTTATGTACATTCGAGTTTGAATTATGCTAAATGAAACGCGAGCGAGAGAAATTTCCATCCGGTATTATATGTTGCGCCCGGCGTTACATTCCGGCAAGTCGGAAAAACTGCGGCGGATCTCTTCGACGAGAGCTACGCGTGATGATGCGAGGGGTGAAGAAAGGCGAGATGAAGAAAGAGAGAGACGATGCACTTTCCCGGAGCCCGGCTTTTGCGCCGCGCGCGCGCGCGCGCGCGCGCGCGAGGTGCACTCGATGTAAATTCGGTCGGCGGCGAGTTAGCGGCGCGGAAGTTCGGCGGACTTGTCGGCGAATATATTTATGCATGTGTAATGCGCATTTCACGCTGTCTATTCCGCGACGTTATTCCTCCGGCGCGGCGGATCTCTCTCGCGACCGCGCGCGCAGATACGCGCATTATGCAAAGCCCCGACGCGCTCCTTCTTCTCTTCCTCCTCCTCCTCCTCCTCCTCCTTCTTCGCCTCCTCCTCCGGAGAAACGGTAAGCGAAAGCCTGGATTTTCTCGCGCGTGGTATGCCGACAACGAGGGCGGGAGAGAATGCCCGCGTTGCACATCCCCGATTACTCCGCTGCTCGAAAATTGGCCCAAGTCAGCGGTAGCGTAAGTTCTAACTAGCGTTTAGAACTTCTCTCTCTCTTCCGCGAAGGACTTTAACGGGGAAAGATGGGGAGAGCGAAGAGGATCCCTTTATATCACTCAGACAATGTGTTACTATGCTTTTCACGTCTTTGCGGGTAATATTAATGCAAATTGGCAATGATAATTACGAACCGCAACGTATAAATGAGGATAAACAATTAATATGGATAATTATTTGATAAGGAACAATTTGATTTTTTTTTTATTTTGTTTCTTTTCTACTTCTTTTCTTTTATTCGCTTCTCTTACGTTCGACTGTTTTCTTCTTGTTATCAGTTTTTGCTACTCTTTTCTGTAATTTTCTTCTTGCGCGAATTACGCAAACTAAAGCTTTTGCACGGAATTGGCCGTTCCGCATTCAAGACGCGAGGGAGAGAATTGCGGCCGAAACGCGCAAGTAGCGCTTTCGCGAAAAGCGCAGTAGCTGCAACTAAGTGCAGTTGCAGAAACGGCAGACGGGATTCTCTGAATCGTAATATTAATCGAGTACTCGCTCTGCCTTCCGACATCGTTGGAAAGTATGCGGGAAGAATTCGTATTTAGAAGGCGCATCACAGCAAAACGTGATAATCCGATGCGTCTCGTGCGAAAGGGGAGGAAAAAAGGCGAAAACTTTCGCGATGCAAAACTTGGCTACTTTGCATGGTAACGAGCTCCAAACACGCGATAAAATATCGCGGATTTCAGGAATTTCATTCGACTTATTCGTCTCCCGACAGCGTTGCATTGCCTTGAACAAACAGGTCAAAAGATTCTTTAATTTAATAATTTTTCAACAAAAAAGTTAGAGAGAAAATCTCAGAAAACGTTGAAAAAAATAATTGCAAGCAAAATCACAAAATTTGTTAAATATTTTATTTAAAAAAAACAAATAAACATCGCATTAACACCTCATCTTTCATTAGACATATTTTCTATTATTTTTTATTAAAAAAAATATTTTATAATCTTTTAGAAAAAAGTTATGAATTAATCAAAGAATAAAATAGATATGACAATTGATTTTGATGAAAATTGCATTCGATTATGATTTTTACTTTACAAGATATGGGAGTTTCAATACTGCCAAAAAAAAAAAAAAAATAAATTTTTCTGAAATATTCAAACTGACTGTAATCCAATTAATTTTTATCAGAATAGAAATGAAAGACAATAATATCGATCGAGTCGCATCGCGAGAACAAAAGTGACGGCCTACGTTAGAAAGGCGATAGAACGAAGCGTAAAGGTTTTCATGATGTAGAGATGGAGTTGAAACAAGAAGAACATTTCGATGCAAAACAATAAGTGATGGTCGCATTGTCGAAAGAGAACTTCTCCGAGGCAAATGGTAGGTGTTTGTCCCCTTTTATTCCCCCGCCTCGCAGTTGCACCGCGGAAAAGATATCGCTCTCGAAGAGCTTGAAGAGACTTCGCGAGAAGGGCTGCAAATTCCCGTTGGGAGGGAAGAGCAATGACGAAAAGCAGGACGAACGAAAACCCAGCTTGCGAGCGTAATCGCATTTAGTAGAATACAATAACAGAGAGGAAGATCTTTTGGAAAATACTTTTCACGTTGCAGATATTTGGCAGAATATAATTCTCTTGCTTAATTCATAAGACACGAATTACATCTAAGTTTCCTTTGAAAATAATTTATTAGCATTCATTAGCATTCGTATTTCAATTCAATAAATTGGACCTGGCTGATTAAAATTAAAAATCTGTTTGCATCTTTATGCGAAAGAATCGAATTTCCCAAGTACAAAAAGAAGTGATGAGTGAAGAATAAAATCGTAATACGTATATAAGACGAAAAGAAAATCTCCGGCGAAAAAGTTCGAGGCAACGGGATAAAACCAAAGAAATTGAAGCCGTGAGATTCAATAAGAGGGCGCAAAAGGGTAAAAAAAAAAAGAAGAAACTGGTGAGGTCCAGTCGCAAGTTAAAGCTCGCAGCGCGTCTCGTCGTTTTCTTTAATTTTCCGTCGTGGCTTTCTTTCTCTTCCTCCCTCTTCCTTTCCTTTTCTTTGTCTTTTTTTCCATCGAGCTTTCTCTCAAGAATGTGCAGTTGCTCGCACTCTTTGTAGAGAGAGCACTCTCATTGTTATATGCCGTTCGCATTCGTAATAGCCTTCTTCACCAAAAAATGGAAGTTTGCGCCACGCCCAGAATATATAATTCGAAAAAGACGATATGTTGTCTGAGAAAAAAATTCCTCGATAAGGATAAAGAGATGCTCTTGGGCATTCGAGGTTGAACGAGATTGAATTCTTAAGCGCGAAGAAATGAGATAGTTTCGCGTCCCGTTCGTAAAATTGGAATCGGCTGTTGGGAAATCTTTCTTACTGAACCTCGCCTCGCCGAAACGGTAATATTTACATAAAACATTAAAGAACAGATATATAATTAACTATCTCTCGTATAAAATTATACATATGTCATACAATATATAAGAGATGTTATAAAATAACTGAAGCAAAATAAAATAAAAAAACCGATTTGGAGAAAAAATAAACGAAACAATAATATATTGTAATAAATCATAGAAATAATAACGAATCTAAATTTGAATAGAGAATATCTTAATTTGAATATCTTAATTTTTAAAAATATATGGAAGCGTAAAAAAAATTGCAATGATGTATTCTGAAAGCAAATCATCATTTCCCGATTCCAGACCGATGCGACGGCAAGTTCATAAATTGAAAATTTTTCACGAAACCCGTTCGTAAAAATACTTTCTCCGTCTCCTCGGGGACATGGAGAAAGGGAGAGTTAAAGCGTCTCGGTGGAATCGGGAAATATAAAGCTTGAAATAGACAAATAATACCCGAGAGCGTGTAAAACGAAGGAATCCAGTACAATTTAAATTAAACCAGAGAGAGCATGAGCAAGAAATTAAAATCCATTGCAAAGAGAATATAGACAAGAAGATCCACCTTAAGAAAGTCTCTTTAAGAAAATCCTTGCGTAACGTATATGTACAATCATATGTACAATATCCATGAGTCTGTTGTACGTGCAAATGTGTAAAAACATTCTCATTACGCTCAATGAAACAGTAGAAAAAAATGCAAGAGTATGCAAATTAAAAAAGTTAATATATGAAACTTGAGTTCATGCCGTGCGATAAATCTGTAGCTTAATTATTATAATGTAAGCAACACTCGCGTATATTTGTACGAGAGAATATCGTAAATTTTTTTATCCTAGAGAATCATGAATTATATTTTTGATAAAAGGAAGAAATTAATATACTATTAGTTTTCTTTCAATTTAAGAACGATTGACAATTGCTTTTTTTGCGATTCTCCGACCATGATTATTACGATTGTGAAGTCGCTATTGGATTTTTCGCGAATTAAAAACCACAGATCGCAGTAGCTTTTCTCGATAAAATTTTCTACGTTCGTGAACGAACGCCACATACGAACATGCGAATGTATATTCGTTCAATTCGCGCAAAGTAAACACGTTTTTTTCACGTCTGCCTATTTTCTTCACCCCCTTCGGGCAAAGACAAATATTCACACTGTGGACCTTTTCGTCACCCTTCGTCGCGTGACAAAACAAATTTCTCAATTTTGACATTCTCCGTGGGAATTGCGCGAGCCCGATGGAAATTTTAGGGGATGGTTGGCTGGCTTAACGATAAATCCTGATGATTTATACTATGTTCATACGAGCACGTCGCAAGGGCGGCCAAAATTTTAAAGTATTTATGGTTATTACGAATAAAACAATGTATATAGATTACGACAAAAATAATTATTAATTAGAATTATAATGTAAAGCTAAACGCTTATAAAAACTTTTTCTTCTCGAAATAACAAGTTATTCTGTATAAATGATGTATTATTATTTTTTTTAAATATTTATCTATGACTCTTTTCCTTTCTGCAATCCGTGATATAAATCTCGAAATAAATACAGAGATTTATGTCCATTTATTCAATGATTAAAAATGTTTTTATCCATTTTATTTTTTTTTTTTTTTATTATTTTTTCTTCCTCTCTTTTATCTTTCAACATAGAAATTTAAATATAGATCTCCGTTCGCTCTCTTGTCTTCTACGCTTCTTTTCGCAACGCGGAAGAGTAAATATCCTCTTTGGCCGCTTGTCCTGACCGACTTCATATACGACCAAGCGGACAAGCAGACTTTTTGTAATAACTCTTCGTCGTCGTCGTCGTCGAAGCTATCGACGGCGCCGTATCGAGCGTCCTCGAGGCGCAATAATGCCGACACATTCGCCCGATTCCTTATCCTTCCAGCTATTGAGTCGCGCAGGTGAATTGGCCAGATGAGTCGACTCGTAAAGTGGTCTGACACTTTTCGATGCGGAAAATCGTCATTATCCTCCATTGTTAATTGAGAAGTTCCGTAAAACAATAGCGAGAGGATTTTAAGTAAAAATTTAATCACGGTAAAACAAAGATTAATAACACTAATTTACAAACAATATTTTTTTAAATTATTTTGAGCCAGACAAGACACTTATAAATTTTTGGATGCTGGAAACGATGCAAATCAAATTTTTCCAGCATAGATTTCCAAAATAATTAGTTCAATAGCAAAATTGGCTTTTTTGAAATATTTGAAGATTTTTTTGTATAAAGAAGATAACGATATCTTGTAACTTTGATTCGAAACCATGAATATATTTTTCGTCTCCTATGAAATGCATTTTTTAAATTTTGATATCTTACTTTTTAATCATGTTATGAAGAATTTTAATACAAAGTTTTGCTAACACAGATTTTTGCTATATTCATAAGAAATTGTCTAATTCAAAATAATCTTTTGCTGTAAATTAGTGTAATTAGAATAAGTAAAAGATTCAATGAAACGACAAAAAACTTACAATAAAATAGTAAAATGTAAAATCATAATTAAATATAAAGGATAACTATGTAGATACATAAGAAATCTCAAATAGAAGAGTTTTCCGCCCATCTCCTATCTCAACTCAATTATGTAACGGTAAACCTGTCCGGTGGTTGTACATAATTTATTCTCCCGAAGTGCGCTTAGCTGGCAATCTTGCGAGTTGTTCGGAACTTGCCATCCCCGGGGAAGGTAGCGACAAGTTGAAGGACGATTTGGAGTTTGTCGAGCGGATATATCTCTGAAATAACTCACCTATCATGGGCCGCCTCCTCGAGACAAGTGATGACAAGCTCGAAGTCGTTGAGCTTCTTCTTGCAGAGTACGCTCTTTAGATGTCCGGCCAATCGCTGCGCCTCATCCGCCGGAAACTCCTGTCCCAGAAGAGACGTGATCCTGACGAGTTTGACGCTTTCATTGCCAGCGAGCGCGTCGAAGAAATCGTCCAGGTATCTCGGATCGGATCCTCGTTCCACTTGAAAGACTACCTCGAGCGCCTCGAGTGTGCAAGCGGGACTTTCGAGAATCCTGGCCCATCCTTCTAGCTCCAGGGGAGACGTGTGCACGAGGGGGGCCGGGGGCCGTTCGTTGGGTGCAGGTCCGAATCCAGGACCCGCACCGACCAGTCGGCAAACTGCCGAGATATTGCCGTCAGAAGCGCCGGCTGCCTTTAGCAACGAGAACACGGCTCTGGGTGGCACTTCCAGTGGGCATAATTGATTCAGAATTAGATGAGTCTTGGGTCCCAGCAAGCCAGCCAGATGACCGATAATGCCCGAGGGTAGACCTTCCAATTCGCGGCGCAGAATATTGGCGTATTGCGCCACTGAGGTCAAGTAGTACGCCGCCAAGAATTCCGCCACCGCCATATGAATGGGCGTGTAAAGATCTGGCTTGCGTCTCTGACCGAAGGTCAGTCCCCTGGTGAGAAAGCCGAGTCGAGTGACCTCGATGCCTCCACCCCGCGCTCTCAACTCAGCCTCCGTGTAACAACACCTGCCTTCCCTTAGGGCAGCCAGGGACACCTTACCGAAGTCCTCGAGACGCTTCCTACAATGGCCCGGAATCTCCTCGTTATAGGGAATCGGCGGGTCTAAGCTCCTCTTCACAATGCACTTCACCGCCGCTTGCACAAGAGCGCTTGTCTCAGTCGGCAGGCTTCCGGAGTCCTGATAAGAAAGATCATATTCGTGGATCAAAGTATTATGGAGCATTTTCTAGGACTCTATTGTTATGTCTTATCTGGCTTAAACAGTGAATATCTCTATAGAGGATACACGAAGTACATTTTGTATTCACAGCAAAACTTGAATACTTACAATGTGAAAATAACTATATCTCGCTATCATAATTAATTAGATATTACATAAGAGTAGTTTTACGAGTTAATTGTTTTATTCGAAAAATTTACTAAATAAATTTATTCAAAAAAAAGAAAAATTCGTTACTAAATTTATTTTATTAAAGATAATAATATAACTCTAACCAATCACAATTCTTCCAATAAAATTAATAAAAATATGCAACGTAATTATAATGTATTTTATCAAATTTAACAAGTTTAATTTTATGTTTATAGTATTATATATTTCTTTTAAGAAATGAAAAGTATAATTCTGACCTTTTTAGCTAAAATCCTTTATACAATAGTTAACAAATATCGCAATGTTTTTCTTGTGACGACAGATCCATACCTGATACAAGCAGCAGAGCATGATCCAGCCGAGCGGATGCTGGCCGAGCTGCCTGACAGATTGCGGTTGTACATTGAGCGCCTCGAGGAATTCGCAGGCCTTCTCGGCGATGTCATTATGAATGAAGTAGGCCACGCAAAGTCGCTCGACGTGCGGCCACTCAAGACCGGCAAGGTGGATTCTGCGTTGGACCAAGGGCGCAAGGGCGGTCGAGTTGCTGGGCGAGCACGTGACCAGGATCCTGGCATTCGGGAACAGTCGGCCTTCCAGCAGATCGGCCGCATCACCGAGCGACGCCCGGCCACCCACGCACTCGTCGTAACCGTCCAGGACGAAGAGCACGCGGTCCTCCATCAGGTGCAAGGTGCGCCACACTTGGGCGACCGCATCGCCCAACGCGGCCGTTCTTGGGAACAATTCTCGCGCCAGATAATTCAGGACGGGGCTGCCGCGAAGCTCGCGTAACGGCACGATAAACGCCAGAGCGGGACCGTCGCTCTGAGTCGCCCATTGGTGCAACAGTCGCAGGCAAAGGGTAGTGCGACCACTTCCGGGACCGCCCTCGATGGCGACGCGTCGCGGCGCCTCGGACATGGTACCGTCGCTCAGCTGGAAATTATAATTTTTTTACGCATAAGTAGAATATTATATTTAAAATTAAAAAAAAAAAATCTGTCTAATATTTTCGAATTATATATATTTAAGAAGAATATTTAAGAAGAATATAGCTATGTGTTATCATTGAAATTATTATAATTAAAAAATAGCATTGAGCAACGCGGGAGAGATCCTCAAATTATTCGAGGTCTGTAAATTCCAATTTTCGAAGAATATTAAAAAATTTTTCAAGAATAAAAATGTATTAAAACTAAAGGAACAAATTGAAAAAAAGCGGACGGATAACATTAATATCTCGGTTTAATGTAAATTTCTCATATCAAAACACGGAAACAAAAAAGTGTAATGCAATGTTTGCGTAACAGCAAATAAAAATTGCTGGAAATTAACATGTAAACTAAAGTAAACTTGTGACAAGCACCGTCCACATGGACCGCAGACAACTGGTCGACATAAGGCGAGAGTAAAAAGGCTAAATGCGATGAGTTACGAACTGTTTCCTCGCGTAGCGAAAATTCTTACGGTTGGTGGCTTGAGAATAAGAGAAAAAAGTTTAATCACTTCGTGACTAGTTTGTCGGATCCTTCTCGCTTTCCTGATCTCGGTCTCCGGTCAGCCAATTAGAACTTAAAACCTGCCCTGCAAATCACTAATCCCCTTCGATAGATCAACTGTCGTTCGGGACTTCGCAACACTTCGGACACCTTATTGTCACCGTGAGATTACACATTACACGTGAGATCAACATTTGATACTACATTTTGCAATTTTGCATCGCGCCTAGCAAAATTAGGACGTTTTTCTCACGAGAATTAATATCTTTAAGCAAAAATGTGAAATTTTTCATCGTCAAACTGTAAGTTCTTTTAAAATAAAACTTTTTTCAACTGAACAACCATGTTTCATTAATATATTTGCGTTCCTATAGTTTTATCGCAGGCCTCTCGATGGTTCATAGATTATATAACAACACGCAATACTATTTCCCATCAAATTACACTTTTGTTGGCAAATCTAAAAGTCTAAAGCCAGATCTAATCCTAATACAAATCTGAAAATAATTTTGCGCCAAAATTATTTATGTACAACTGATCAAATTGATTGCTAGCATTATTTAGCAAGTTTTGCTAGCAAAATTTAGCATTATTGTAACGTTCTACATAATAATTTTGATGATCCAACAAAATTATTTTCAGATCTGTATCTGATTTAATTTTTAGATTTGCCACAAAACAGTTCTTGACAGTACTTTCTGTATCGTATTTGAATAGAAGGAAAAAGTGTCGCACGGCATTGCAGTTTGAGCATTACGCAAACGATTAGGGATTAAACCTAGCGCATTTTCCGACACCGCGATTTGCCGCACCGACGGCCGCGTCATCGACAGTGCATGGTAGCGATCGATATTGGCGGGCAGCATCTCGATTCTGTAATCGATAACCATAATCCGAGCGCGCGGAACACGCGGCGTTTGCCGGTCATTCACTCTGTCAGCGATAATCGATCCGGTCGCGCGCGGCGTACACAATCTGTCGATGGATAACAGCGCGGCCATTATACACCCGTGCGATTGTAACATCCGGTTATTTGGACCCCGCGAATGAAAAAGAATGCGATGCGACTCTATTCATCGTAGGCATGTTACACGAATGATTTCAAACCGATAAAATGTATGCATTCGGCACGACTTTTATCACAGAACGGATGTGCGCACCTGTACCGACACACCTGTCATCTAATACGTCGGTACACATATACACGTACATGTACATATATACACGTACACACACGTACACACACGTACACACACACACACGCGCGCGCGCGCGCGCGCGCGCGCGCGCACGAACCAATATTCAAACACAAACGTCAGCTCTCCGTCATCGATTTGGATTACTTGATTAATTCGAACCGTTCCATTTACTCGACAAAAATTTAATCGACGTAAATTTAATTTCCTCGTCTCCTTCAATTTTCACCAAATATCTCTGCATTCGGAGAATATTGAAAGATTATAATATTAATAAATAAGGCGATTAACATATTATTAAAGTTTTTAGTGTTTTTCGCGGAGAAAAAATACAAATTAGACTTCTGTTGGACTGACGTTCGATTGAAATTAATTGATTCGAACGTTAACCGAGGATTAACGAAACGTCGATAACACGGCACGAGTTTTTGACGAGATAATGCAACAACGTCGATGTATGAGGGATCGCAAGCTCGTTACCGGATAATCCATCGGCATATTCCTACGTCACGCAGGATCTACCTATCAATCCTTCGTGGGACCACATTTGTTTTGGCCGCTACCAGCCGCAACCAATCTCGCATATCGGGAGACGAGGGGGGAACGAGGAGAATATCCCGCGGAAGTGACGTACGCGATGCGTCGTGAACAGTCGACGTCGCAAGAATACAGGCCGATAAATCGTCCTTCATTTCCAGGGAGATTAGAAAGTCCGCACGCCCGTAAATATTCCTCGATAAACCGAAGCGGGAAAGCGCGTTGAAGAGGCGAATGACATTTATCGTATCATCACGTGGAAGTTTTTTTTTTTTTTGTTCAAATACGATGTGACAATTTTCGCAGGCGGTAATGTAAAGGCAAGCTTTTGATAGACGCGAATCAACAGCGTATATATTCCTCAATTTTTTTGTGAATTATTTTTATTTCTCCGATGGCAATTTTAAAATAAGCAGGAAATTATATTTGCATCGTAATGCATATTTATGCATTTAATTTTCATATAAATAATAGTAATTCTTAATTATTATATATTTATTTCACAATGCCACGTCATATATTATTATATCGTAATTAATATATGATCGTTAATTATCACAGTGTAACAATAAATATTTATATCAATATACGCGATATACGTCAATGTGCCAATTATTTTCGCAATGACAATCCAATTAGACGAATTCATCGCGGGCGGAGATGAGTTGAAAAATGGTAGCGATGTACCGACGAATCTCCACAAAAGAATCGGAGCGCGCCGTTGATATTCATGGCGATAGCGCGAGAGATATCGCGCTTCATCCTGCCGTGGGAAATTTAAGGAGACAGTGATACAGGGAACGGAGTTTCGCGGGAGGGAGGGGAGGGGAGGAAAAGGAGGCGATGGGCGATGTGTCTCTTCGCGAGCATATCGTGGAAAGAAATGCGATGAGAAAGATTCGCCGCGGCCAGGCAGAGCGCACCAGATATACGTCTCGATGTATCCGGAAACGGCAGGCGGCGATTGGACGTGGATCGACCGCATCGGGTCGTCCCCTCTCATCCTCGGCTGATCTATCATCGATCCACGACCCCGCAAACCGAGGCAACGAAATGCACAAACGCGGAATCGCATCGCGGTTCGCGTTCCTCCGCGGAAAAATCTCTGAAATAATAAAATGCCGACCTGGCGGTCCTCCTACAATTGACGCTCCCAATATAATGTTCTTTGCATTTTTCTTCTTTTTTTTTTTTTACTCTCGGATGCCGCGAAATTTATGACGGTGCTCTTCACTACTTTCGCGCCGCGAGAACTCATTAGTCATCTCGATTATTCATTTTCCGCGCTCTTTTAATTCACGGAGTCGACTGGCTTTTTCCTCCGGATTTAAAGATATCTGTCGTCGCATCGATATCTCGCGGAATAAAGTCTCTATGACGCGATTGTATAAACAAGTAAGTTTTCGAGCGCAATGTCCATTAACGAACAGCGGCTCCATTCATTGCATGCAAATTTGTATAGTGGATAATATAAAAATATACGCGCATCTCTCTTCTTCGCCATGAGAGGTTGCTATAATTTTTTACAGTTTAAGAACAGAGGCGGCGATCGTATTTTTGCAGAGAAAAAAAAACCAAAAAACAAAAAAAAAACAAAATCGACGTTGCGCCGATTTTTCATATTTTTGTTGAAACCATCGATGCTCGATTTGAGGATCTTAATCATTCGTTTTTTCAAATATCGATCTCGATATTTTGATTCCGACAACGGGATTTTTCCACGAGTTATGCCCAGTTCTCAGAGAATCGTATATTGGTTTTGCTCGCAATATTGACCCTTCATCGGTTTTAATCAACAAATACTTTGATAAATTTGAAGGCGGATTGTCGAAACAAACAAACCACATTCTATTTATATAACGAAAAAATAAGAAGAAAAACATATTTTGCTCGAAATAAATTATTGAACATTTAAATAGGTCTAAAATGTGCAATCTAGTCTAAAAAATACAACAATGTAAAAATTAACCGTTTAATATTTTTTTTATAGCTTGTCGAGAATTTTACATTTCAACGGAAAAAATTGATTGTTCCAATGTAAAGAAACAAGATTGTATTATTTATTAAAATAAAAACATCATGAAGAGATACCATGAGATAAAAAATTATATACTTTGTTCATGTAACACTGTAATTAAAAAAGTGTCAAAATAATTAAATACGTGACATTAAGAAGTCTACATTCAAAAAAGCGCGCTTCATTAAAAAAAAAATAAGTAAACATTCCAAATATTTCGTATGTAAAATGAGAAACAAGTTACTATATTTACATTTAACAGTCGTATTTCCAAAAACACGTTTTCTTTCTAAAAAAATATTTTATGTACCAAAATCAACAATTCATATCAAAAGCCATAGGAATTGTATTTATGAAACAAAAATATAACAGGCGCTTTTTGCAAACCATTTCCGGATGAATAAAATATCGAGAAAAATGGCTTTTTCCTAACATTTCCATCTTTTCCCGCGCTTGCAGTTTTTCATTTCTTCTTTTTTTTTTTATGTCTGCTCTTTAATTTCTGACGCGCGAAGAAATTAGGATGCATGCGACAAATGCGAATGCATTTCGTGGATCTAAGGGCGGTTCCTGAAGGTTGGCTCTGTACTCGTCTTTTTCCGCGGTAGAAGCACATCGGTTTTATGACACGGATTCATCCCCGTTCTGCCGGTACATAATTCCCCAAGCCCAGTCTATGCCCGCACCTTCCTTCTTTCCTACCATACATATCCTACGTATGTCCCAACGGTTACGAGACTCATTTTTCGACGCGAGCATTTCCGGGCGACGTGGCGCATTGTCTGCATTTTGTGGCTCTTTACGTTACGTAGCCGCGATATATCGCATGTAACGAGCGAGAGAGACAGGTTTCTCAGAAAGAAGGAGAATACGTCAACGACAATGAACTCGCGTTTTTTAAAACGACTTTAAGAAGAATTGCTCTTTATCGATTTTCAATTTCGCTATCGTATGCTTCGAAATGTTTTCTCACATACACACATCTCTTCATTAACTTATTAACGTGTTTTTATCAATCACACGAGATAATAAATTAAATGATAAACAGGATAATTGAGCGAGCTCAATTATTATTGTAAGTAAATATATTTAATAATTAAATGTATGTAATTTTTCATAAATATAAATTTGATACTTCTTTTTCGATGTATTATTATAAATAATTATAAAAGATAGTGATTTTAATTATTTATTTTTGACCTCTTAATTAATGTACTCTTTTACCGTGACAGCTTATAATTATTATTCTAATTTATTTTCAATTAATAATAATTATACTTTTCATAATTAATGTGTTCTCCAAAAACCAAAAATTGATTGCATTTCGCTCGTCATTATCGCATTCTAATGCACGATTTCGAAAGTCGAGAAAAAGAAACAAAAGAGTTTAGGGATTTCACTCCCAACTCCGTTCCGGTGAGAATTATGGTCGCGGTTGGTTTTTCCATTCGATGAAAGAGCGTGGCCAACGGCTAACGGGGAAACGTTAACGAATCGGCTTATCGCAACGCAACAGAACAATGCTTCGTTACGTGATGCAAAAGGACGCCTGGCCGATCGGCGTCTCGGCGCCGCCGATCAAAATCCCTTTTATCCGAGGAACGAGAATTACGAAGCGAGCAACGAAGATATTATCGCCGGGACGTGAACGACCATTCGCGAGACGTGAGAAGCTCGAAGCCATCTCCTTACCACCATTCGTCGTGATCGATGTGCCATCGTACGTGCACGTGCACATTAAATTTGGATACATTCAACAATTTGTCTGAATTCGATCTCGCTGAGTCTACGACTTTGCTTGAATTTTAAAAGATTAAGTCAACGTCTCAATCTCCGATTCGATATTTCATTTTTTGGCCACAATTTGTCTGAACTGAAGATTTTATGACAGTGTCGAAAAATTTGAGAGAAATTCGATATTTTAACTAACCGAGCAAATTTTCTTTAATACGTATGTAAATTTGATGAGCTCTTCTATCTCTATATTGCCAAAAATTAATGAATGATATCAAACGTAATGTTTGTTAATGAGAATTTAGAGAAAATTGTCCAAACCCATTACAAGTGTACTGATATATAATTAGTGTACTGATATATAATTTTTCATTTTTCATGATTGCACTAATTACTTTTTCAATTTAATAAAAGACGCGTAACTCTGACTTGAAGTGCGATGTAATCGCTATGCAATTTCACATTGCCTTTATCCTCAGAAATCGATTCGGCGCCATCTGATCAAAACCACTATCCGACAGTCAGAGCAACAGTGACTATAAATCCTGTAGCATGCCGATTCGAGCGTCATTGCATTTCACTCGCGAGAGACTGCATCGAGAGTGCAAGAAGTCGAGCGGCCTCGTGCCGAGAACTCGAGACAGCGAATCGCGAAGGGAAGGAAGTTCGCAGAACTTTTTCAACTCCTCTCTCTCTCTCTCTCTCTCTCTCTCTCCCCGCTCTTCTCGCTCTCTCATTCTGAAACTTCAGAGGACACCAACTTGGCTTTCACATTTCTAAAGGAAGTTGCTGGCAGAGGCGGCAGCAACGACGGCGAAAGGGGGAGCGAAACGAGCTTTCGACTGTTCGTCGGAGGAAACTCCCCCGCGGCTTCTTTGGACATCCGGAACTCGACTTGCTGCTCATCCGCGCAATTACGGAGTCGATATCATGCAAATCCGCGGCTGCCAACGAAAGATCTCGGTCGCGTCCTGATGATAAAGCGCGACACCCGTGAAAACTCGCGTGTGTCACGTGAATCGAAAATCTATTTGACGTTTTCAAAACGAATCCGCGCGTGTCTCGATTGCTTTATTGTAATGTAATATTTCCTGACGCTCTTAAATTTTATTTTGTGATGTCTATCTCTGTGATTTTTTTTTTTTAAGGAAATTAATTTAAATTTTGTTCCAATCAGAAATTAATCGTATCTTCTATCCCTTATATGTTGATATTTAGAAATATAATACAATATCATGATCACAAAGTATTATAAATATTGATGATTTAAGTACGATCTGAATTTCCTCCTTTATTCACTTCCTCTGTAATTCATATCTTAGGATATCTTCTCTAAGTTCAGTTGTTAGACTGTATGACTTGGGGCATATAATATCTGCGCTTTGAATTACCGACATAATGCAATTATAGAATCTTAATTACACTCACCCTGACGGGGGCAAAGATCTGGTCGGGCTTGATGTTCTCGAGACGGTGCTCCTGCTCGCTCTTGTGTACTAGCTGCAGGTGCGGTTGAAAGTGCGCCGGACAGAGGCTGCCGAGCGGCAACGGGGATGCCCATGGCGGTAGATGGGGTGGATCGCGAGTACCCAATTCCCTGTAGAAGGTCTTCAGGAATCTGCAACGATAGGGTTCGACGGGGTTATTCAATCTGTGTGCCATATAGAACGCGGGAATTCTTCGAGCGGAGTCGTAGAGCAATAGCTCGCTGGATTCCGGGAGGAGGGAGGGGGGAGGGGGGGTATTAAGAGTTGATGAAATAGTTTTGGTGCTCCAAGTGAGATAAATGGGCACTGATGTAATCGTGAGATTCAAAATATTACATTGTTCCGAGCATAATATGAGGGAGATATGGTAATAATAATAACGAACGTTTCAATAGCTTTCAAAGCTGGAATTTGAGCAATTTCTGGTCTTGTCTGAAAAATTATGCAACTAGAATTTCACTTTCTTTCTCTATCGATAACACAAATAATACACATGTTAATTTATTCTATTATTACAACGTGACATTGTTAACTTCGTTTTGTTATATCGTCTTGATTATTGCGATATTGTGAAGTTTTAATATGCGAGTAACGTCTCTATAAAAAAAAAAAAAAACACAAAAAATAAAAAACTAAATTTGACAGACGATAGACAGCCGAACGAAGTAAATCAGAAATGTTAGATAAAAGTTCGACATGGTTCGAAAAGAAAGGAACAATGTCAATTTAGCACGGGCGATCCTCCATTTACTGGGGTGATCGATAAATTTCCTAGGACGACAAAATGGTGGTACAAGCAAGATGTTGGATGATGCATTCATGTACACCTCTCGCCATAGAGATTGATGGATCCTGCAGGAAAGCCCGCAGGGCTATCAAAGTAATCAGGAGAAAGACGTTCCCGAAGGGAACTCGTGAGACTTTTACGACTTCCGGGTGATCGGTCTTAAAACTTGTTCTGATTTTATGAAAGTCATTAGATTGGATATCCGTCTTCCGTACATGTTGCTCCCGTGACATTCGCTTGCCACTGCAGATATTCCTTGGCATCGTGAATTTCACTCGCTCGCTACGAATGCTTTTACATTTATGATCCCAAACACCCGCGTCCGCTGTTCCAGAACTGCCTTCATTAATGTCGATTAAATTAAACCTGAGTTTCACTAACGTCAAATTTAAACTGCAATATTACACTATGCACAAAGAAAATTAAATTAACCACAATTGCTATTTAATTAGTATAATGTTAGACTAATTAGAATTACAATTGCAAAACTGTTTCCACTAAAACCATTTCTATTAAATTATGTTCATATGAAGAAACTTGAAGCGAAAAGAGTATAGAGTAAACTTATAATTTATATAACATGTTTTAAAGATGTAGCATGGATCATGTTATTAATTTCTGATCTCTCTTACAATAACTATAATCACAAAGATTTATTCACCCTTATAATTTCAAGAAAAAATTATATAAATAAACCAAAAATATCTATAACATTTAAATTAATTACCCAACAATTAGAATATAAAAGAGAAACGGAAAACAAGGAATTGGAATTAAATTCTAAATTGAAATCGAGATTAATTAAAACTTATACTACTCCAACGTAAAGTTTCTCGTTATACCGATATCTATTTGTATCGGATGAAATCACCTCCGAGAGAATCATCTTATCCTGGGACAACGCGAACGCGAACGCGAGCGGGCAAAAACACGTCTAATGGAATTAGACTGTCTCTCTCTCTCTCTCTCTCTCTCCCCCCCTCTCTCTCTCTCGGACCGGGAATAACGATTTCGCCCCGGAGAAATAAGGATTCTGTCTCGTCGTGAGAGCTGCGGACGGCGGGAACATCGAACGAGTGACTCACCTTAACAGTCTTCCAAGGGGATCCCTCTCCGGGGATGTGGGCCCGCCGGGACCACTTCCGGCGCCGAGTCTGCGGGAGGACGCGCGCGCGCTCGATATATATGCGGCCGGCGCGGGCGGCGGGCTGCAAGGCGGACAACAAACGGGGCTGCTACCCCCCGGGGTCGAGAGGGTGTAACTCCTCTCCAGCTCCTGCAACAGACGAGGAAGCAGCGGTTATGCAACGTCGAAACCTCAGAATCTTAGACACGATGTAGACAAATTGCATTCGAGGAGAATCAAGGCATATGGAAAATGTCTAATCTATAACTTTCGATCTTGTTCTGTAAAATTCTCTTATCTTCTTTTAAAGAGTTTAAAAGTTATTTGAAAAAATTTGTCGTGCAATAAAAATAATTGAAAATAATTAAAAAATATTTATCATATTTCAGAAATTTAAAATTTAATGATTTAGAATATTATGAATTATACAGACTATGACGTAATATATTCTATAATTTTAATTAATATATAAATATATATTAAAATTATGAAATATGTGTATTTATATTTATTTGTAAAATTTATATTTCTTTCAGTCATATAAAATATTAAAAAATATAAAATTTTATTAATTAAAAAATATTAATTAAAAATATAAAAAAAATAACTAATATAAAATATATAAAATAATATTTGACACATATTACTTAACATATTATTCAAAAATATTTATTTATTTACAAATTTCTTTCAGATATTTATATTAAAGTTAAAATTTTATATAAACTTTTATATAAACTTAGTTTTATTAATTTAATTTTAATAAAATTTTATAAAAAAATATTATAAAATTGTACTTCTATTGACAGTTGATTTGTATTTTTCATTGCATTTATAAACTTTTATAAGTTTTATTTTATACGTAATATATATTTTCCTAAATAATTTTATGTATCATATAAATTAGTGTAAATTTAATTCGTTAACTTTTTATTATCAATAGAGTTTAAATCTTCATTAGAATGTCGTGCATTTAAGTGCTGCGAATTAAGAATTCAGACTCAATTAGAAATGTGTGAACAAACGGCGCGAATGAATGACAGTGAGCTCTACGACTTTTCCATTGTAAGAAATGTATCTTCGCGATAAAGAACGGACGCGAATTTAAGAGACGCTCCGGCGAAGAATCGAATTTACGATTTCGAGGAGAATCGATCGCGAGAACGAAACTCCCTGGCTACGAGCGAGCGTTTGATCCTCGCCGTTTTCGGCAGTCTGGTTAAACCTTAGGATTAAGTTTCGGGAAATTTTCAAGCGATTTTGCGAGGTCGAGCTTTATCGCGCGCGTACTTTCACGCTGTTAACGGAACTCAAGGATTAAACTTCGGAAACTGAACTCGACTCTCGAGATTTACGAGAAGTCCGGTACCGCCTCGGCGATGCCTCTCTTTTGAATTTAATTAACGCACCAAAGTTAATTTCACTTTTTTTAATATCGTTACTGCTGAAAAGTAATATAGAGACATCGATTTTATTTATTTGATGATAATTGTCAAAAGCAATAAGAAGTTTAAATTTTTCAAGACTCGAGATGTAAAATTTAATAATTCTCTTAAGCATTTTAGTATTTAAATGATACATTACGAAAATTAGTTTGTATATTTTCCATAGTTATATATACTCAGTTTCTGTTTGCATATATTTTGTTAATCCTCCTTTGTGCAATACCTCGTATTACGGTATTACGTGTTAGAGATTTCCTTTATCAGCGAGGACACGCGTCATTAAATTGGAATTTTCATAAAATCCAAGGAATAGAATGTAACTTCGATCGCGCGAGTTTATTACCTCCGAAACAGAAGCAACTTTCATTATTAACGTGCAACGTTTAAACGTTTAACTTTCCGACGGCAGATCCGTACGAAATCAAAGCTTCTTCTTTTCCCGTCGAGCTTTTCCGACAATTTCTCGGAATTTGCAGGAGATCGATGCTTGAATGAGGATTGGAAAACTTTTCGAACCGAACTAGTCCCCACGGTCGATCGGACACGATTTAAATTATTGATCGCCTGCAACTAATCAGTATCCAGCTGCCGCTAGTCGGCAGATATTCCCTTAATTGCCTAACTATGTAGACCAATCCGCATGCGCTTCATTTAAACGTAAAAAGAGACACGGAGCTTTGGCGCGACTAAAATCCCAAACAATGAGATAATCGAGAAAACGATACATTTGTTTGCTTCGGTCCACTTAAATCCCTTTCTTTTTGTAAATCTATATTCACAATATCTCTATTCATGCAGAAATAATCTTTTCAGTAAATATATTATGTAACAAACAATTAATTAACAATGTACATTTTAGATGTACATAATTAATTGATTGACTCGTTGCATAATAGATAAAGATATAAAATTATTTATATACGTTACATACATTCAGGAGGAAAGAGATATCAGAATTCTAAATTTTGAGGAACTTTTCACATATATTATTTCACGTATACGGTAATAAAAAAGAAAAAGAAAATTTTATAATAAGAAAGGTCAAGACCATTAACTGAGTAAATAGGATATTGATATATTTATAAAAGAGAGTTTGTTTATTAGAGAGGAAAATAAAGATAGTAAAATTACAGATTTCAAAAAACCAAACGTTTCGAGCTGCATAGAGCTCTTTTTAGCAGTATTAAAAAATTTACAAGTGCAATTAAAAATCTGTCATGTACTGTGTACTGTCATGTGTTAATTATATGACAGTGTAATATTCTGACAGAAACTCTCGAATGCTTATGCAAATTATAAAAAGTTAAGCAAAAAACCACATCTAGATTGAAAATTGACACATTAGAGAAATAAATTAAAAATAACTAAATAAAAAATAAAAATGTTACCCATAATTAATGAGAATTTTATTTTAAAAAAATAATTTTTATAATTTTTAATCCTAATAATTCTTTTTCACAGAAGTGTTATGTACAAGAGATGAAATTTTAAAAACAAATAAGAAATCTAGCTTCCAAAACAAAATTTACTTTTTTAAAGAGACATCTGTAATCCTTCAAAATGTTTAAAATATTACTAAATTGTAAGGTATATTTTCTCAACAAGTATTTTTTCTTGGACGAAGGTTTTTTTCAATATTCCTAGCAAAGAGAGGTGTGAGATAAAAATTTACGCAATTTTAACGAAATCGAATTTTATCTTTGTCGACCGTCAATGCAAATAATTATAACACGTTCATAATGCGGACAGAGATATATTTTATTCGAATTAAGAAACTAGAAGACGAAAAGACAGGACTTAGCGGTGAAGCCTCGGTAATCGTATTATTCTCGGATATTAATTTTGCTCGAAGGCAAGACTGCCTGTAACGACCTTCACCGAGCCGCGATGTTAATTGATGAAATGAAACAACGAACAAAGTAGAAACCTTTCTTTCTTCCATCTCTCTCTTTCTCCTATTGCTCGCGCTATCTTCTCACTCAAGAATCCCATTAAGTTCTTGAAAACGGTAGAACTTTTGCAATCCGATTACGAAGATAATAGTACATCTTTATTAAGGTTCCTTACTACCTTTCTTTATATATTCCGTTCTATCCACTTTATATCCGCTATGTACGTATAAGATCCGTTTTATTGGACACAGATTTATTTGTCGCAGATTCTTAAACCCTTCTTAAATCTACGCTCGTTAAAAATTTTATAATACTTTTATTCCCTTTAATGCTACTTATATCTCGCTCGAAGTGAAATTACATTTGTACATTAATCGAGTACTTTTTTAACGTTCCAGAACATCTCCTCAAATTCACTAAGCGAGAAAGTTCCTTCCTCCCTGCCTTTCATCTGAGAAACTGAATATTCTAATTAAGCGATGAAAAAAGAAAAAGAAACCGTTTTATTTGTGAATTAAAATAAGCCTGATCTACCATTTTCATACTTACATTTACCTTCATCTTATTTATTCAGAATTTCAATATAAAAATTAGTCTATGTTCTTAAGGAACATTTTATATTTGATTAAAAAAAAATACTAAAATCGCATTTAACTAATGTCAATTTACATTCGCGCTTGATTGACTTTGGAATTCACATTAAATCATCGACGTAGTTATCACTATGCGCACATCATGGAATTTGCAGTCAACACTAACTTTGCTGAAAGCGGAGAGGGTAAGTCTCTCTCTCTCCTGCCTAGAACACAAGGGGCTGTGCGTCTAAAACGCGGCGCACAATCGTCGAATACCACGAAACTATAATGCCGGAACGGAATGGTAGCGGTCTCCGATGATCGAGTCGCAGAGGGGTAGAAAAGGGCAAGACGGAAAGGAAAGGTGAGAGAGAGAGAGAGAGAGAGAGAGAGAGAGAGAGAGAGGGAGGGAGGGAGGGAGAAGAGAATACGAAAGAGCGAGAACAAACGCCAACATTAATACGAGATAATTGCAGCCGTGGAGACGACAAAGGGAAGATCTCCCACATTTTCGATGCAGGCACGCGCCTTCTCGCGGACGGAGGGACAAAGGGCCGCCACCCCTTCCGCGCCTCGTCGCAGAATATTCTCAGGGAGAGAGAAAATTACGCGTCTTCGTTCTCGTTAGCGCGTAAGATTACAGGTAACCGTTAAAATTATGGGACGAGGCGCATCCCTCGCGCACATACGACGTATACCCCGGCTGTATAGCTGTATTGCAACACGGCAGCGCACCTTGGAATTTACTTTGCAATTATCCGCCGGTTACATTAGCCGTTGCTCGAGCAGGGGTAACGAGCGCGGGTAAATTTTCCGGGTGCGTCTAATAAAGTCATTACTATCTAATTAGGCGCGCAGGCCCATTATGGGAGCGATTTAAAGCGCGCGCACGCAGGCACTTCACTTTACGGTATATAATGCCTAATAATTCTTTATATTCCAGTAGCCGCTAGATAGAAAACGGGATAGAAAACGCCTCGAGTCGGGTTGCGTTTAATTTGAGATAATTTTGCGCAGCGCACAATTTTTTCCTCCTTTTTGGACATATATTAGTATGTTAATTGCTCTATGTTTATTAGCATGTAAATACAGTCTAGAAAAGCAGGAGAAAAGATTAAAAGGTAATATTTAAGAGCGATTAAAAGAAAAAAAAAAAAACAATATTTTCAGTTATAGCAAATATTCAAATTTTAAACGATAGAATTCTTCAAAAATATCAATATGACGTAATATTATTTAAAAAAGAGGTAACAGGGGTAAAGTAAACGGGGTAAAGTAAACGGGGTAATGTAATTTTATTTAGAAAAATCCCGATTTTCTCTCGTTATCTAATCATTTTAATCGATCCTACCTAATATCTTTTCTCGTACGAAGGATTATTTGGCTTTCACCGAGATGTTGTTCTTGATACGCGCGTTTACTTATCGTACTTGTTCGTTTGCATTTAGCGTATCAGTTCTGTGCACAGTTCTAATAGCGGTAACGCGATTATACTATATCCTCACTAATTTGCTTCATTAATTAATTAATTAATCAGTCCAGCAGCATTTATTTTACCAATTCCAATCGTCGTCCGATATGTCGCGATCAGGTTTCGCTAAGTGCAACGCGCCACGGAATCGAATATGTACATCGCATTTCAAATGAGGGAGGATATTCACAAAAGCAATATCGTTCGCTAATAGATAACGCCGGCACGAAGGTATGTGTAATCGAAACTGAGTAATTAGTAAAACGTGCCCGGAATATCTCGCATAAGCAGCCGCGTAATGCGTTTTGCAGATGCACCGCGCCGAAATCGACGCACTAATTCAAAACTTATCAACAAATATCTAAGGAAATTAAATTACCTTTTACACGCCAACTATTCCAGAGTCGTCGGCTCTCTGAAAATTCGACGAAACAAATTCTATCGCCGACATTTCCTTCGCTTGCATATAATTTCCAATTTTAATTTATAATGATTTTTAAATTGCAATATCTTAAATTTATGTTAATAGATTGTGGTTGTCGGTTAAAATAAATTTAAAAGTTAGTAGTTTATTCTTCTTGCCATTTTTTGATGAATAATAATATTTCACAAATGTTGCGTATTCTACTAACAGATTGGATTGTAATATTAATTATGATTTCCATGCAAATTTTTAATAAAATTCAACTCATGAACCGCGTATGTGTGGAAAATGTTTGTCTCATAATTAAAAATCCGTAGTAAAACTAGGTATCGTACGTACGAATAAAAAAACCTAATCTTCTTGCCCCGGATTTTGTTATCCTGTACGTTTCATGTACTACTCATTATTCAGCCACATAAATTCTGCGACATAAATTTGCAATTACTCGAATTACTCGAATAATTACTCGAATAGTATAACGCGCGATTTGAAAATTTTCGAGTAATGTACTGTAATGCTATACTGTAATAATCAATATGACAACATGGATAGTTACTTCTGTTTCATAGACGCGCGATTATTGAAATAGAATATGTTATTTTCTGACAATAGAAATAGAAATATAATCTACAGCAAAGACAAAAGCAGCATAAAATATAATATGTCTTTATTAAAACATAATAAAATATTTAAAATCACTAATAATATCTTCAACAAAATTTCGAATAATTTGCTATAGAATCGCATAAAAATATTCCGTTAGCTATTGGAAAAACAGAACCTACTTTCTATTATTTCTGCAAATATAAGTTAATTTCATACATAGTTTTACGTCGAATTTAATCCCGCATTGTTTAGTCATTTTGTTTCACGTTTCAACTGGGGAATCTTTTCGAAGAGATAAATTTTATCCTATTATAAATGATCAACGCACACCACCACATTGCCTTCGTAATAGATAGTTTATAAAAATGCGAATCTATTTAGATAAAATAAACTCGCACTTGGAAAATCGGCCGATACGGGATGATGAATAATAAGTAACGGGAGAGAAGAGCATTAAGAAGATAACGACTCATCATCGAGCGTTAAAGTTCTTTATCATAGCCGGAAGTTAATTTAATCCAGATCCAATTAAGCCGGATATAACGCCGAGCCTCTTAGCGGTGGGCGCACGTAGTTAGGCGCCTGCAGTCAACGGCACGTTAACCACGGCCGTGTAAATTGGAAATTGGCCGCGCGTCCAATAAATATGAGATTGGCCAATAAATCGAACAGAAAAGCGTGTTATATCGTCGCAATGACGCGGAACGGGATTAATGCGCCACCGTGTATGTGAGATCCATCCGATCGAACGGAAATGCGAAACACGATGCTCGTCGGGGCCGTCGATCGCATAACGGGATTGTACTCTCTCTTACACACACAATCGTTTCGACATTATCTTTTTTTTTTTTTTTTTTTTTGAACGCCTAGTGCGATAAAAGTATTAATTTTTATCCTGCATAACTACATTTCGTACACAAGTTGCATATACATATATTTCAAAAGTGGATGTCAATCGCTCGAGAGGTGAATGGAAACCCTCCCCCCCAAAAAACGAAAAAAAAAAAATATGAAAATAGATTCGGAAATACACTGTTTTTGAGTTATTGCCGTTTTCATATTGGAATTTTAAATTGCTTTGCTTTCGAATTTTTTTCATCAAAATTGAAAGAAGAGGTGGTTTTTATGAGTTTTCTAACATAATTAAAGTTAAAATCCACATGAAGATACAGCCTGCGGTATTTCTTGACAGAAAGCAGGATTCCACAGTTGTGCATTCTGAGTAGTGCTAAAGCATCAGCAACTTTTATTTGACTTTAATTATGTTATTACAAAACTCATAAAGACCATCTCTTTTTTCAATTTTAACAAAACAATTCGGAAGCAAAGCTATTTCAAATTTCAACGTAAAAATGGCGATGATTCGAAAACAATGCATTTTCAGACCTACGTTCATATTCTTACACTTTCTTTCTTGTTTTTGGATCTCCATTCGTCTCTTCATTTCTCTCATGCATATATACAATATACCATTTCTTATAATAAATAATTAAAGATGACGTCATCTTCCTCCAAATACAGTTTCGCATTTATACTCATCAATCCACTTCGTGATTGAAGGGAATATTAATTTACGAGATCCTACGGACTCGTATACGTGCACGTAGTGCGCACGCTAGTTAAGGAAATTGGATGTGGGTGTGCTGTCGAGACATTGACCCGGGTGAACACCAGCGAGGGTAACCGAAAGAAAGAGCATTTTTCAACGTCGCGAAAACAAATGGCCCGCGATACAGGTTCACCCACGTCTGCGACTTGGCCTGGCGGTCGGGAAGAGGAGAGGGGGGGGGGGGGAGAGGGAGGGAGGAGGGAGGAGGGAATGTGCGACCGGTCGTGCAAGCTCAAAAAGCACGCCTCGCAGAAACCGGGCTACCTCCTCGCTCTTTTTGCGAGACGTTCTGGCTTCCACCTCGATGTGGCACTTCGATTGCCGCGGCTGGTTCCCGAGCGAGCGGTCCGAGAGATGCCCATTACCGGAATTGCTTTACGCGGCGTTTGGGGTCAACGTACATTTGTTAGCTGCTGCAGCTGTCATTATCGGAAACTGCTGACAGGCAATATGTCTGAAATTTGGTCTGTCGAGTGTTTGCGATTCGCATCAATAAAATAGTAATATCAATTCCGACCGTATTACACGAACTGCATATTCAATAATAGAAATAGATTATGTGCGTATCATAACGATTTCGAGTGAATCTGATAATAATTATGTACATTAACTAATATTTAAATGTCGTGTTTGCGTATGACGCTGATTATACGGGAGATATAAAAGTACGATAATTAAATGTTATCACACTCTCGTTTCAGTATAAAAACGTAACACATGTATGTTGAAAAAATTACGAAGCTTTTCTTTTCAATAAAAATTTAAATGTAATAAAATTTCCGACACTCGTGAATTCTTCTCGAGAAATACTTGATTTTGTAATGAAATATTCTCTCTTGCTGATTATAAAATGCATATCGATTAAGATAGCTTCTGTCAATTATAATTGCAAATAATTGCAATTATACGGGAGCTACTACACTGACGTAAGTAAGAGCTATGTTTAATCAGTCACAACGAGCCATCTCTCGACGTTCGTATCTCTCTTTCTCAGGAACTCTATTCTCGTTAAAAGAGTGGAACCGCCATCGTCCTCGTGGAAAATCATAATTACACGGACTTAATTGCATCAACTGATGCTGCGTACCCGCGACTGTTTATTGAGCACGCGACAAAGAGGGATGAAAATCGAGAATGAAGTATGATCGGAGAACTTCAGATGGTCGATCGTGCAATTTTCCCTTAGAAATGGAACAACGAGAGAAAATCACTCGCGATAAAAAATGTTACACAATTTTTTAGTAAAATAGATTAATTCAAATTAATTGGATAAGAATTGCGTAGGATTGAAATTATTGTGAAAGTAAAAAGAAATAAAATATTTTATTGAAGTATAAATATTTGTCATTATATAAAGCACACGTCAATCTTTTTATAAAGAAATTATTTTCAAATGATCAAAATTTATACTGTATCAAATTTTATATTGTAAACAGCATAAATGTAATATTACGTAAATAAACTTTAAGCATTGTAATTGTTCTACGAAGGAAACTATATAGATTCTACATGCAATAAAATGATAATGAGTCATGATAATAAGTAAACTCTCTTATTTATTTTACTTCCTTAGATCCAAATTGTTGCTAGAATTTGCCTCCATCCATTCTCGATTATCCCTGTCGTCCCCTGACAGTTTTCTACATCTTTAATGAAAGAGGGCCAGACTCGACTCCGTCTCGTCGGATAATCGCAATTATACAGAGTTAATTGCACGCGAGCGGATAGCAGCCGACAATGTTTATTAAACGCGCGACGAAGGCAATGGAATTAGTGCACTGCTCTTCCCTCAGAGATGAAAGAGGCGTGCTTCCGGTGGCGGCTCTTATCTCGCTTCTTCCATCAACGGCGACGCTTTCCACTTTGATGTGATTGCCACGACGGTGCACGCATGAGTTATCTCGATTCACGTGCTCACGGCTTTTACGGCATCGCCGTCGGTTGCGACAGAAGTGTAAGGAGGGTAAGGAGGGTAAGGACAGAGGCAAGGACGACGACAACCTTTCTCGTTACTTTCTTCCGCTGGCGCACTATTAGCGTCTATTAGCGTCTATTAGCGTCTATTTGCGAGACTAATTGCCGGTTCAAGTGTTGCTGAATTTGCCGTCTCGAAAATGTATTTAAATATCGAGATATTCTTTTCTTTACACATACGCACTTACACGTGATTAAATTAAAAAAAAAAAAAAAAAAAAAAATTACATAATTTTAGTAAAATTTTAACGTTTTAACAAAATATATTTTTACGCTTTTTTCAGGCGCGTTTAAAATTATTATACGACTTGTAAATTTTAATTGCAATTTTATAAAGAAAAATGCATAAAAATATTTCTGGATAAATCAGCATAGTTAAATGACTGCGATTTAATGGGTACGCCAAATAGTAATAAAGAAACAATTAAAGGTAATCAAAAAATAATTGAGATTGCCAATTAAGGCAACCTCATTATCACGAACGACTAGCTCAGTTGGAAAAGCGCGATATTCTACTCAAATTATTCTCCGCTCGAGCATTATAGACCACCATTCATCTGTGAAATGGAGAGTCCGTAACCATCTTTCAAAAACATCGGATAAAATTTAAAAAATTAAGATCTACAAAACGCAGAGTTGGAAAAAATATTTTTAATACCTTCAAAGATCGTGCAGAATTAAATACGAAACTGATTATAAATACGAAGATACGTCGGCAATTTCTGTAGTCAAATGTAGCCAATGTTAGTCGCGAATTGCAATTTCAATAGACAATTCCGAGCGACTGCGCGATATTTTTACTACATAATTACGTCAAGCGAGGTTAGCTCGATACAAACTCGAGGAAGTTTGCGCGGTTTGTATTCGTAACATTAACTTTTCGTTTCTCAACTTGTGCGATCGTCGTTCCGGGAATTGCATTTTGCTTTGATTAGAAAGCAATGATTAACATCGCAAATTGCACAAGCTACCGTTTCAGCCCACGCTTAATTTACATATCCAGCTTTTCGACATCGATTTTTTTTAATACATATGCTGTAGCATTTCTTCCTCGGAAAGATGTAATCACTGTTAAAAGATTTTTTTTTAAATTTCTTTTAACGTATAATTTTTCTTTAATTCATAATAGAAATAAATTGTTGAATTATTAACTTGAATATGCGGTTTCTAAATTATATAAATTCTGATTTAAAATACTAAAATAATAATACTAAAATAATAAAATAACAAAATTATTCCATTCGCACGTATAATATAATTAATTAAAAATAATTTTTCAGAGATTAATAAAATTATAAGTTTCTCCATTGTGGCAATTTAGAGATAATTAAGTACGTCACAGGCATATTATGAAGCTATTTTATGCTCGCTCGACTGTTATATTAATTCCTCACATTCCACATCGCAGTTTAATCAATCAACCATCCAATAAATTGATATTTTCCCTCGTGCAATTCCCAAGTTTCCCATGTGAAACTCTAGATTATATTTTACATTTGTTATTTTTACGTGGAGAAGAACTCTTGCGGCTTGGATAACTTGTGAGAATCGCCGCTACGAGGAACATTCGCGACGAGTTTTCCTTCGATCGCAATTAGCGAATGTGCGCGTAGGAGGCAGCGGGATGCGTAATGAGAGCTCCTGTTCGGTAATTCGTCCATAAATTAGCGCGCTCGAACTCGTTCCGAGGCGTTTTAACGGCCGTGCGCCTCGCAAATTGGCGGAAAAACGAGACGGCTCAAAGTTCCGCTAAGCGAGGCGATGTTTTCGGTGGCCGACGAGACGCGTATGAAAGAGTAAAAACCTTTACGAGATAAATACGATATATATCCGAGTCTCGAGGATGTTTTTCATGAGCGACGATTAAGCATATGTTTATTGAGAAATATTCAGCTGCATATTGCATTAAAAATGAATTAAACAATTTTAATTAGAAACGTACGCAAGCATCAAAAATAGAATATGATAAAATTATTAAAATAATAATATTCTCTTCATTTAATTTACTCTATATATATATATATATATATATATATATATATATATATATATATAGTATATATAGTATGTATGTATATATAGTAGATTAAATGGAGAGAATATTATTATTTTAATAACTTTTATCATATTCTGTTTTTGATGCTTGCGTACGTTTCTAATTAAAATTGTTTAATTCATTTTTAATTAAAAGGAATATTTTTTGTTTTTTAAAAATGTTTCGGAAAAAATTAAAAATTAATTTTCTCAACTTTTACAGGATGTATTTTCCCGAACATTGTCTGTTCTAATATAATATGTGTATGTGTTCTAATATAATATGTGTATGTTTAGATAAAACTGGCAAAACTATATGTGCCTGATACATTTGCTAACCAACAACAATATTTAGCAATTTTTTAATATAGCGTAACATCTCTGAAATTAAAAGAGGTTGCTCGTTTCCGTTTATTGAAAATTAAACGCTAAATTTAACGCTTTACACACTCCAAATTTCTGCAGTTTGCATGTGCAATTTTTCAAATTGATAACGCGATTTTGGGAATATGGAACGCGGAAACAGATCCCCGTGCGCCACTCTCTTTGGATATTCACGAAGAAGTATAGCAACGCGGCGAAACTACTCAGAAGTTATGCACGGGATCGAAGAAAGGGGGGAGGAGACGTCGACAGGGAGAGTTTGTAGCGAAAGGAGAGTTAGGAGTAAACGAAGCCGTCGTATATGTAACACACGTCGTTGCTCGCGAGCACGGTAAAATATGAGGGCTCTGTCACTTATCATCCCCTTCTTATCCGCGTCCTGACGACGGGCTTCCAGTGCCGTTAACGTTTCCATCGTCATAAACGCGGCGCTTGGCGCCATTCGCGCGAATATCAGAAGCACTTCCGCCTTCGACCTAATTTACGAATACCGTGAAGATAATTGCACATCTTAATAGGGGATCTCCTCAAGATACTGCCAATTAAATTACTGTATGCGCAAATTCCCAATAGGGTAACGAAATTTTTTGCAAATTTTTTTTTTAATATTATGTCTAGCATTAAGATAAGAATGATTAATTATTCTAACAAATCGCGGAAAAAAATAGAAACAAAAAAATAGAGAACAATTCCGTTGATTAATAAGTGATACAATTATTTCTTTCACTTTACGTGACACGTTAAAGAGAACGGTAATGAACTGGGGAATTTACCGAGCTTTCAAGATTTTACAGTGGCAGTTTTACACAACCGAGGAGATTCGCCGGAATCTCCGCTTTGAAATGCATGTAAAATTCTGTCAACCAACCTACGCCGCGGACGCCTGTTTGCCGAGCGTTTAAGGCCCTTAGCGAAGCCCTTCCGATCCTTTTGTCCGCCCTATCTCGTCCGCCTTTAAATATTCATGAACGACCCGGAAATCTGCTCGTCCATGAGACGCATGCAATGGTTTTAATGCACTGCAAATGTGTTCTCAAGAAAGCTTTGTCGCCGCTTCGACGTCGCGATGCGCGTCACGCGGGTGCTTTAACCGCTCATCAAGCGACGAAATGACGACGACGACGACAACGACGATGACGACGCGACTTGGCTTGGCTTTGAGACACGCCTTAACGGCAGATTAAGACGTTAAGGCGATAAAAAGTAAGTGCATGCACGAGGAAGTAAATTGCAGCGCGTAAATCCGTTTATGTAGAGCTCGAATGAGGTCCCGGCCATTTTCTCAAATTCAATTAAAAAATTTCTTTAACTACCGATTAAAACCTCTCCGACGTACTCTGAATATCAAATAACAATTTTCAAATATACTTTTTGTAGCATGGAACATGGAATATAATTAATACAATTTATTTAATATATGCAGGGTAGGTATGCCCGAGATATAAAATAGATGCAATATCTAGTTTCAGAATAAACGGGGGGGAAACGTGCAATAAAGTTATTGATAATACCAGATACCGCGCGCGTTTCCGCACACAGGTAGGTAGCAGGAGGAAACGAGATACGCATCAGAAGCGTAGCTGTCGCTACGAAATAATTTTCCGAGACACGGATGATTACCCCATAAAATAATCCGGGTGCTATATGCAGGTTTCATTAGTATACGCCATTCATCGAGAGATTCCGTGCGTAGTCAAGACGAAATGCCGAGGCTGGCGGGCCAAACGAGCGGACTGCTATTCGAAGAATATTCAAGCTCTTCGGGGGGACTCTTGCCTGAGATTATTAATGCATTTGCCGGTAAAGCAAATGCATCCGTAATAGCCACGCTATCCTTGGGTGAATTCGAGCCGCAAAGGCTACGTCCTCGATCTCTCGTCTCGTGTAGCTCGGCACATGTTGACGTAGCGCTGTGTAAATCTTGCCCCTGAGAAGCCGCATTTGCACGAATTACCAGCAATGTAAATCCACGCTTGACTCTTCTTAGAGAACTTTTTTGCGGAATCTGATTAAAAACGATTTAAATTCGCTCGTTCGTCGCGCTTAGCCCCAAAGCAAACGTTCGACCCTATTATTAAAATTTATCCTCGTTTGTCCTGCGAAAAAGGGTCAGCGTTGAAATTTCATTAAATTGATATCTTCAAAGTCAAAGGTTTATTTTAATACCACTCAGTGTCGTATATTTCGTTTCGTAGCGAGAGCAGTTGCTTGCAGTTTCCTGTGGATATTTCACGTACGTCCTAATTGCAACTATATTTTAGTTACGTGTCTACAGATATTTGCCCACTGATATCGTGACGGACTACAAACATTAACTGCTTAGGACTGCTTCCTCCGGAATTTTGCTTTGAACATTCTCGTAATTACGACTTCCTCGCAGAGTTTAATCCCTGATGGGAAAAGACGTTGCGACGGTAAATGCCATCGGACGAGCTTGCGCTTTCTCGACTTTTCGCCAGCGTTTTCTTTTTGTCCCTCGACAAGAAGCGAGAATATAGAAAAGAAAAGCAGCATGACAATAAACGGTACGACGGAAGTGAGCCTCGCGACAACTCGATGGGAGCATAATAATGGCGACAGAAAGAATCGGAATCGAACGGGATGATGTACACAAATTGCAGCATGAATTATTGAACGGCAATAAGAGATCTTCTCTTCCGAACGATTTGATATCTTTCGAAAGGAACTGACTTTAGAAAATTTTTCAATGTAACGCGCGTCTTCATTAGGTTTCATATCATGTTGTGTTTAAAGCAAAAAATCAAAGATAAATAAAAATTTCAAATTATAAAAAGTTATTAAAATAAAAAATTGAAAGTAAAAAAATTTAGAAAAATAAGATTGTGTATCACTTCAGAGAAAATAGATATCATTCATTTTATAAATCTTCCGTGAATATTTTTTTCCTTAATATCAGATATCAGATAAAGAAGAATGTTAATATAACAAAATGATATCTATGTTTATCCGCGATGACAACAAGAAAATTAATGTTAGATTTTTTCATAATAAAATTAAATGCTATGAAATTAAATACTATATAAAAATTATAAGAGTTTCAAAAATTCGTATTGGAGTTTTTCACAAGTAATGAGAGAATATGGAAAATGAACCGATATGTTCGTAAAAAAAAAAAAGAAAAAAAAAGAAAAAAAAAGAGAGAGAGAGAGAAGAAATCATTCAAAGAATTTATGACGTTCTCGATTGTGAACAATTTATCAGCGTTTCTCCGGCGAATAATGAGCGGATTTTCACAATTTTTGTTGGATTCCAACGACATTGACGCGAAAGGCAATATCTCGGATAATTGCGAATGGACCGATGTGATTAACATCAATGCCATTTGTGACCAACATCTGGCAAAGCATGTTTGTATCACGCAACACGAAAATACTGAACACGCGATCGTTCAAATTCACGTGAGCCAACTTGACCAACTTTCTGCAAATACAGAAATTCAATATCGTTGCTTCGCGTGTGCTCGCTTAACTTTCACAGTAGAAACAAAGATATTTTTTGTCAAACTGCGTAAAAATTTTATAACAATTTCGAGATTTAATTATAAATTTAAGAGCATCGAGAAAATTCCGAGTAACATAGGTAGTATGGAGGAACAGTTATTTCGTTATAACACGGAAAATTATATTTTATATATACACTGAGATAAACAAGCCAACAAAGTTTTAATATTGTAAATATTCACATTAATGCAAGTTGTACTAAATATTTTTTGTCCTAACTGTCTCACAGTTTTGTTTCACATGTTTCGCATACAGCCCCATTATTGAATTCATAAATAAATTTAAAATTCGAAATAAAATTAAAAATTTGTAGCGTAACCTGCTTGCTTTTGTTTGTCATGTGACGTATGCACGAACACATTTAAAAACTAAAATTTTGTAACAAAAGCTATATATAAATATTCGGTTATGCATTCCTTTGAACAGCTGTACAGAAAAAGAGCGAGAGAAAAAAGGAAAGAAAGAGAAAAAAATGAAAAAGATAAATCGATATACAAAAATATTTTACGTTTCAAAAATATTTTAATATGTTTTATTAACATTTTATTAAACATTGATAAATCTTTCAAAGAGTTCAAACGACTGGTATATCCACAGGTAAATGTAAACGCTTTGAAGAAGGTTTTACTTTTATAAAACAGTAACGCTTGTCATAAATTAAAACTTATTTTAAAAGTTTTTTCATAAAACGTTTTGCCAAAAAATAAATGAATATAAATCGATGAGCTTTTCTATCGATTCATTGCCACGCCACTTTGAAATTGTATATTCGGCATTTTAGGCATTTTCTCGTAAATTTCCGTTTTATCTCGTAATACGAAAAAACAGCATGTTAAAAAATTGAAAAATTTATTAGAGAAATTTACTAGAGATAACAAACTAAATTTTAGAAATTTAAAATTTTAGAACAACAAGCTAAATTTGGCATTTTCAATATTTTCTTATGGATACTCTATTGAAATTGATGTTTGCCTTTATCATCTTACTTACCATGGCTATTCTCTTACTTACTATGGATATTCTATTGAAATTGATGTTTGTCTTTACCATCTTACTTAGGTAACTGGTACATTCAATCAAATTAAGGTATCTGATTGATTCAACCGTGTCCACCCAATTCGTCGACCCATTGTCTCCGCGATTTAATTCGATTCTGCGAATTAGTCTCGATCGAAACGGATTCTCTCCCTTTTGATGTATCACAGGCTCTAAGGGGATCTATCATCGGTCTACAAGATCCCGTGTAGCGATCCTCCCGATCCTTCGAGTACTACCAGGTTAATTACTGCGGCAGCGGTAAGTCCTCTGCCGTAACGCGATCTTATATAAGGTAATGCAATCTAATGCTCGTATAAAATGGTTAGAGCGTAAATGCTATAAATTTGAGGTCTAAGAAATTGTGACCCGAAACATGTGCATAATCACCCCGATAAAAGTCGTGAGTGAATTATCTCCCTCGAGATTCGCGGTTAATCGTGCTTAAGTAGCTTGATGATTTTATGGGGTATCAATGAATTTATGGGGTAAAATAGAATTTTCGCGAGATTCCATTATGTTTTTCGTATTTTTTTCATAACGCGAAAGATTTCTCAATGCGAAATCTATATTTCGAGCGATAAATTAAATCCTGACTGACATATATACATTGTGCTTATTTATGCGATGAAATATAATTGTGCAAAAAAGTGTAATTAGTATTTTTCCATAATATCAAATTCATGATAATGCGAGTTTTTAATTATTACATAATTACAAACTAAAACGACAGCTTTTTATTAAAGGAATTTTTCCGCTTCACTTTTTATAAAATATTAGCATCGTTCGCACGCGAATGATTTTATACCCGGGAAAAACGTGGAAATACCGCATCTGCGCAGATGATAAAGTGACAGGGAATTATTACAGGAAAACCTAGACTCCGTACCACGAGTTTTCTCACGAGTAAATCTCATATGTATAATACAAATTCTAAAGGGAATTGTAATCTCCAAGCTGAAGATTAAACGAATCGGAAACGAGGGATCGAAGAGAATGTCAATACCATGGCGATACGTGCGAGGGTCGTTGTGCAGCTTATGCTTGTGTCGATTTCGTCGCGATATCATTGAAATTTTTGTTGCGTAAGCTTTTCTGTACATTTACTTATTCCTCCTTATCTATGCATCCAGTATTCTTCTCTCATTGTGTCATGTCCAAACACAAAAAATGCAACATGGCAAAACGTGCAGTTACCTGTAAGATTAAAAATTCACGGAAGGAAGACAATTTTAACTCTGTAATTTTAACGCTACAATTTAGTGTAATGTGATGTACAGGATAATTTGGAATTTAATTAGAATAATTGTTCTTAATAATCCAGAAAAAAATTTTCAAGAGAACAAATTAAGGTTTAAAAAGGCAAATTAATTAATAAAATACTTAATTCAAAATCACTTCTATTATTTCATAAAATTTACATCAAATGTAAAATTTTTTCGTAGATAATTATGTATACTATTTTTCTCTCTTAATTGATGCAATTTCTTAATATCATTACTTTTGTACAAATTGAAATAATTATTTCATAAAATAACTTTTTACAATACCACCTTACTAATATTATTTAAATTGTAAAAATATCGTTTTATAAAATTTTATTAAAACAGTGTATTTGGCGCCTCTTTTAATTTTTTTATTCACATTTTATTCACAAATTTATTATTATTCACATTTTATATTTATATATATTACATATAAAAGACCTTTTTCCATTTCAATTAGTGCAAAGTATTCTCCGCTTTGAGTTATTAATAAATATATCAAATGAGGAGAAATGCACCAAATAATATACATAGCAAGTGTAATAAAAATACAAGTTAATTATCCACGTAATTATTCTACATTAAATTTAACATTTTATATATATATATATATATATATATATATATATATAAAATAATAATGGTAATATACATATTTCATATTTCATATTGAATGTATTAAAATAAAAACGAATAGCGTTTTTCTTTTTAAAGAGATAATATTCCGCAAAAAAAATATTAAATTATTTAATAATTAGACATATATTCGTTATACATCTCTGAATAAAATAGATTTTTAGTTATAAGATATGCTAAATTTTAATGAGCGTGCGGATTTCTGGATCGGTGAGTTTTGGTAATCCTGAGTAACTCAATTCTTGAAACTTTCCTTACTCGTATAAGTTCGTTCTCTTCGATTTTTTACTACTTCAACAATCATCGTTCTTCCGTCAGAAAATTGGCATAAAACTTATCCTTACCCGCATAAAATTGCAAGTGGTGGACTTAAAAAGAATATGCGATTATCCGGGATTTCTAAGAAGCGACTTACTTTATCACGAATACAAATACGAATCGTCAGTTCTAAAAAACTTTTAATGGCGCCAAATCTCAGTTTCACGAATGTACGAAAAAAATGTCTGTAACAATATGTTTTTATCTATAAAATAAGATATATGTGCAAACTAAGAAATCTCCAAAAATTATTTAGATTATTCGAATTACAATAAATTATCAAATAAATAAAAAAAGAATCAATTATGTATAATTCGATAATTACTTATCTCTCTTATCTAAATTTGATTTTTATTTTCAATTATTTGAATTATTTCGGTACGTTCGAAATCCAGATTGATGTTACAGTTTTCGCAATTTTCCGCAATTTTGTTACGCATAAGTCTGTTAAAATGATTTAATTTACATCCGGCACATTTTTAATTTACCCCATGCGAATTTTTCATTTACGTCACTTGGCTCTCGTCTGCGCCGTATAGGCAGGTGTTATTTCAGATAAAAAAATGTTTTATTTTTTCTCGCCTAACATTTAACAAACTTAGCGAATGGTTCTGTAAAACGAGGTCTCCATAAAATGCCTGAAGAAAGGGTGACAAACATTTCTTGCCTTCTTTTCCAATAAATCCGAATATATCTGGAAGTTTTCAACACGCGTTATTCATTTACGATGCATTTTACATGCCATATCGACGATTCATTATTCATTTGATTTTAATGTATGTATAATCGAAGAAAATAGAGAATGAATATTTTTATCTTTACTTGTATCAAAACATATACTTGGAGAAATAGGAGTCAAGGGAGATTCGAGTAAAATTATTTATTAATCTATTCACCGAGTTATCAGAGAAGTAAAACGATAAAGTTACGCAAACTTGAAATTTACGGTTTAATATTTCAAGCTGCTACTATGTTAGCAGAAAGGATGATAAAATTAGAAATTATGCACTTTACTGCCGACTCTTTTAGAAGCTAAATTGTGAGACAAAAGCAGTTTGCTCATATACAACTAGAAGTAAGAGAATTAATTATCAGCTAAACAAGATTAGATTCTTTGTAGCGAGAAAATATGTTCCAATGTACTAACTATACTTAGAATATACTATTAATTATACCAAGATTAATAAGTGCGATTATTTTTGTAATCAATTCTTTACATTGGATAAAACAGTTTTGCTTAAGTATAAAAAATTGAGACAAATATAGATCTAAAAATAATTTTATTGGGCAAGATAATTATGGACGTTTAAATGAGTTGCTATATCAAAAATTATTATAGTATTATCAAATTCAAACGTCCTACATATTATTTTGAGAATCCAACAAAATTATTTTCGAATCTGTAGTTGATCAAATTTTAAGATATTTCAGCAAATCGTCTTTTCATATTTACTTTGTAATACTTTAAGGTAAAAGAAGTAACTGATGAACGGCATTTTCAACAAAGATGAGATAATAGGAACGAGCGAAAAAAAAAAAAAAACAAGAGAATCTCAACTTTTATTCAGCCGTTAGTATTTCATCTAACGAAGGTACAGAATCTTTTCGCGAAAGAAAGCTTTGCTGTTTCCGACTTTTCGAGCTCAGCTGAAATTTAAATGTTACAATTGACGGAGTGTTCTCCGAAGGGCCGTAAGAACGAAGAATAGGAGGCACGAGGGGAACGAGAGGCCTCCTTCGCGAGCATCGTCCCGCAGTTTCCCCCACAAAGGGTAGCTTTTCATTGTAACTCCTGAAAGTGGCGGAGCCAAGCGGGTTGGAACAACCGATGGTCTGCCGTGCGCCGAGGGAAAATTAACAAAATAATTCACATGCCGCGGCGTTAAAAGCACCAACGGGACCGGTACGCCGGCGCCATAAACGCTGATGTGATTTACACAGGGTGTTCCCAAGTTCTCTCAGTGCACCCCCATCCACCGACCGCGCTGCCGTTCATCTTCGATGCCTAACTACTTCCGCGGTAGCTGCGTACGTAACTAGCGTCGATAATTGCGGCACCTTAGTGCAGTCTATGGGGCTCGATATTGCGGTACACCGTTCGAAGATTGTTAGCGCGATTTGTCTTGTCATGCGTGCACATGCGTTTCCAAGAGAAGTTTGTAACTCAAAGAATATTTCGAGAACAATTGAAGAATAAGAAAGGTAACTCTCGGCGAACTCGCGATCTTAGGCGTCTGATAATTTTTTTTTTCTATCGAATTTATATATGTAAATTTAATTTATAATGAAATTTGAGTTTACATTTAATTTATAGTAAAATTTGAGTTTATATGATGAAAGAGAAATTATCAGACTCCCAAGATCAAGTTTGCTGAGAGTTGCCTTTTTATTCTTTATTTAATTATTTAATACAGCTTGGCATATTGTATTGTTTATCATTTCGAAAGCAGTTTCAGAAATTCCCATTTGCCTCCAATCAAGCTGAAATATTCCTATTATTTTACTTTAACCCATACCATTTGTCAATTTTTTTCCAATAAAAAATTAACACGCAGCAACACTGCTATTATTCGCCTTAATTAAAGATTAACTAAAAAAGATTAACCAAGAGAAGAATTTTTGCACCTCAGTAATCTTTTCTTAATAATACGCGAGATTTACGGGAAGAATAAGTTTATAATTTACGAACAATTTACTCGCTGCAAGTACAAAGTAGTGCGTAAAATGAACTTTAAAATTACTAACTTAGTTCGCTTTTGGCCCGAACATCATTACGGCCCAATGTTCCAGAAATACAAAACGCAACTTGCCGCGGCAGTTTTCAAACTAGCACTAGGAATATCGCATATTTTCTGAACCCGTCGGGTTTTGCGAAACATAGATATGTCTTCCTGGGTATGTGTCCCTCGCGATATAAAGAACACACAAGCGCGAGTCGTGTGAAAGGAAATGGTGAAGAGCGCTATCAGCATTGCCGCGCCGTTTCTTGTAACAAATGGAACGCGAGTTTCCTGTGCGTTCCACGGAAGTGGAAGATGCGTAATACGTCAACGTTCAACGTGATGGAAATCGAACGGCTAGCGAAACATCGTTCCGAAAAGCGAGCGATGAAAAAGATGGTGACGAGCGGATGCACGCGGACAGACGGACGGACGGAGATCGGGAAAACCGATTCGGACGACGAATTCAACTCCCGGCGCTCGCCGACAAACCATTTCATCGAGTTACGTGGTCCACGCTCGTAATCGGGATAAAACGTTTCGTTATAGCGTCCACCATGTCCACTAAACGTTTCATTTCGGGCTGATACATCGCCCAAATAACTTTAATCCTCCCTTTCCTTCGACGCGCCAATACCGCGTTCGATTTTTGGTTCGACTGTCTCGATTTTTATACGACGTAAGATAGACTACGAAAAATCATGATAAATATTCAGAATAAGTTTTATTCTTACTAGAAATAGTTTTTGTGAAAGAGATAAAATTCAACAGATACGAAAGCCGAGTTGAAAATGGCGTATAACATTTTTATCGTTTAATATTTCCTTTTACCTTTAATATTCTTCACGAAAAATACGAATAATCCGCACAAAGATTTCGCGCATCAAAAATAATATTCGTACTTCCTCGGGACTGTTTTCTCAGAATAAATTTCAATGCGGCGCGATACGCGCCGGTTAAGCGAGGCAACACGACAATGCACTTAGGATAATGCTCAATTTTTAAGCTCAAGCGAAACTTTCTTGTTATTACTGCACGATTGAGACGCGTTATCCAACGTCGCGTATAAATCATGCAAGTCGCGCGAAGGGAAATTTATGTTCGAGTTCGTCAGTTGCCTCGAGAGATCAATGTTTCGATCCGTCGATGCGCGCTTTGGCGTGCGAAGGAATTATTCATGATGCTTGTAATTTTTCTATCGTGTAATAGAAATTACATTATTTCTTTATCAATCCTGAATTACTTTCCTTCTGATTCGGTACCAGCATTTCTCAAAACTGTTTAGATATTCAATATTACAAATAATTTCTTAATTATTCTTGCGATTTAAGTTATAATTAACATTTTTTACAAATTTAAAAATATGCATACATATACATATTCAAAAGTTTATAGAAAAATAAAAAGTATGACTGAAAGTAAAACAATTATATTTATAAATTGATTTTCAATTATATTTAATGTATTTTTCTGTAAGTTTTTATGATATAGATATAAGGAATATGTAATAGCACTCAATCGCACAGACTTTTTCGTCTTGCACTACTTTTTCCTCGTTTGTCAAAGAGAGAGGCAAGAAGAACGATCGGTCAATCGCGCGATCGAGCGTAGGAAGCGTCGAGCGTATCAACGTTTAAGAATCGATAACTTAATGGCCTCGGTAGCCACCGGATGGTCATGGACTCTTCCCTACCTTGACCCCGACCGCCGTCGACGAAGATCTCTCCTCCTCACGCTGCCACTTCCGGTTCCTGTCTCCGTCTGGCCGATGGCTCCTCACGAGACCATTCAGACTGCGATAGGAGAGCAGCCGACACATGTCGCTAGTGAGATCGGGCAGGCGATCTTTGCTGCAATCGCAGTGGAACTTGCGCTGCGGCATCGCGCAACACGTACACACATACACACACATACACACACACACACACATATGCAGTCTCCTTCTCACCTCGCGATATTTATGACGTTCATCATTTTTCCCAGGTTAGCGATAAACTTCAATCAGACGAGAAACTTGACGCGCCACAATGGATAACACGTTGTCTTTGATTCACAGGAAAAAAATTTCGTTGTGTACATTACTGTAATATTTCGCCCGCAATTGTAAATTGTTTATTAACCATGTTGATTTATACAGAAAATTGCTTTATCCGCATGTTTATATACAGACAGACATTTAATCAACTTGATGTAAAATTATGTTAATGTTTAAATTAAATATTAGTATTAGTGACTTTCATTTTAGAGAAACGTAGTAATTCAAAAATTAAATTTCTGAAGATATCAAAATTTGAAATAAAACTTTATAGTCATTGAATTATAATTAAACAAATAAAATTCGTTATAGCTAGTCGCGAAATTGATAAAAAGTTCATGAGAAAAATATTTAATATTTTTTTTAATATATATAGGAAAAAGAAAGAGAGTTTAACAAGTGAAGATATTTTTATAAATTGTGTCAGATAAAGTTATATTATATCAGTAAAATAATATAGATATTTATATTCAAATGGTTTTTCGATGTTTAAAATGCTCACTCAATTTTGTGACTTACTATGTATAAAAAAATTAAAATAATAATATAGAGCGTCGATCAATGAGGGAAATATACTTAATATGAGAAAGAATTTAAGGAATGTCGAGTGAAAAGAAGTCGATAAAGTGAGAATGTATTTCTGGCGAAAAAACGACGCGATTGAGTCAAGTGTTACAGCTCGATCGTACAAAACTGGGACGATCGAAAAAGATGTCTCGAGGCTGTGCGCTGCTGTTTGGCAGCGTTTCGTGTAAATCGGCGAAACCACTTTTCGCTTCGTTCACAACCCGGTATTTACCGACTACCTTTTGCTTGTCTTTTCATCTCAAACACTTTCAATAAACGAAATCTCACGACGATTGGCACAAAATAAGTTTTTAATAAGCACCTTTAAACACGTCAAGGCAAATAAGATGCAAATGCAATTTCGTATATTATATTACATTAGTAATCGTGAATTTTTAAATGCATTATTAAAAAATTATATATATTCACATTATATATCTAGATATTTATAGTAGCTATAATTCTTTAATTTCTCAGCTTTTCCTTCTTAACTTTTCAAAACAAATTAAATGCTCGAAGACTTTTTTAATTTAATTTATTTATTATATCTTATCTTCTAAGGCACACCTTTGAATATGTATACGTGTACACATTGCGACAGTTTTAAAAACGTGACACAAGTTACGTCCATCGGACTAAATGCATTTTTTTGTTTGATTTCACTGCAGCCCCCAGCGAATCGATCGGCTGATGACTCGCGAAAAAAAAAAAATGACGAAAAATTCGCGACTGTTTTTCCTAGGGCGCTTTACTACTCTCGCTCGCGGGAATGTCGTGAAAAATCGCGCGATGATCAACGAACGACTGGAGAGCAATGTCGATCCGCGGGCAGTTCGCAGTTCGACGAGAAACGTTTAAAAATATCCGGGAACGTGAATGAGGTCATTTCGGGAAGACAAGGCGCGAGGCCTTCGGAAGGTTGGAATTTACATAAACGAGGTCGAGAGAGCGACTAACTCGCTGGCGATCTCGGATATTAAAGAGAATGTCGACGTTTTTTATTCATCCTACTCACTCTGATTTATATATTTCATGTTCGATCCGCGATAAGTAATATAAAATAATTTTATTAATATTATAAATCGCATAAATAATTACTCTCTTTTTAATTAGGCTAATTCATTAGCGAGACGTCAACAATTTTTTTATTACCGCGATTTATATTAAATGTTATATTTTATGTATGTAAATAATACATTTTTTATTGTAACACAAAAAAATAAATAATTTAATCTGCTCTCTGCAGATATCTGTAAATGTGTTTTTCTAAAAATATTTCATTCTCTGTACACTGCATAAGTATTTTCAGCTAGATGAAGCTTGTTATACATTCAAAACGATTCTTTCAGTTGCACTGCAACGTCAAATTTTAAACTAAATATTACAAAGTTATTTGTTTTTATTTTTTAACGTATATTATGTATTTTATTCTTTCCTTTCTCATGTTCTAAAAACAAACATAAATATTGTTCACAGATTATTTGATATATAAATTATTTTACATGTTATACACATGTTTACAAAATCAAATGACAAATTCCACAAAAATTGTTAAAATACCTCTTCCATTATGTATTAAACGTTAATTTAATGAATGGGTAATTGTAAATCGATATCGTATTAATTGTAAATCGATATTGTACCAAATTATAACAGATTAAATCATTAAAGATTAACAAATCATTCACAATTTATCTTTAATAATGGAATACAACAATGCAATATTGCCAATATAAAAAAAATTATGTTAAATTAATGTATAGAATACTTAATTTCTTTATTTTCCAAAACTAGCGGATGTACATTTTTGTGTTTATAACAGTAAATTTTTATTAAATTCATTTTTTTAGTTATTATACTTTTTATTATCGGAACAGCAGTGAGATTTTGACGAATCTATTTTAATTTGCGTAAATTTCTACTCTCGTACAAATTCTATTTCACACCATATCTAATCATTATATTTGGATTCGGGTCTTCAAGACGTGGCGTACAGAAACGAGGCACGGAATTACGCGCGTCTCGGCTTCTCCTCATCGACGTAGCAACATAGCGTCAGCGCACGATATAAAGGATAATCCAATTTCGGAGGCTTTCTATCCGTGATAGCGGGTCGGGAAAAGACAAGGGCAAGCTCATAAAGTTCGGGCCCACGGGAGCGCAATACTCTGCCAAACAACAACGAAGAGAAAGGTGAAGAACAAAGGTTTTTTTTTTTTTTTTTAGAAGATTACGTGTAATGTGCGTTATACAATTTCATGTCTACTAACGACCCTAATTACTTCGCTTACACTGACAGTTAATAAAATTGTTCTTGAAAAATTCAAAATCCTATAATAAATAATCTTCATTCAATAGATTATTTTAATTCGTTTAATATATTATTAATTTATTTAGAGAAGAAGAAAAAATACTGTTATTGACAGATTGATCAATCTTATATATTAAATTTAATTCAATAAAGCTAATAGCTATTATTCATAATATTTAGCTATAGTATTTTTACGTTTGTAATGTGTATTATACGTCTATATAATATGTTATTAAGGGATAGATATTCGTTAAAAAACTCAAGTGAGAAGTTCCATCGATTCTCTCATCAAATTTCGCTCGGCAGAAATTGTGTGTGTCAAGAGACCAGAGTTCTGCATGTAACAGACGACAATTAAAGACGTTGCGGTGCAAGATAATCCGGGAAATTACAAATTCGTTCGACTCCCTTTCCATCCTTTGGGACAATCCTAATTAACTCGGCGCTGCCACGTCCCGAGGAGGATATCCTTCGTTCGCCGGTTCACGAAAACGTGCTTGACGATCTAGTTAGTTCGACCCGGAAATTTGGTGTTGTCCCCCAACGGAAACCGGTATAACACCGCTTGCACAAGGTGCAATTTAAACAGACTTTCGGCTTTTAGATATTCAAGATAAAAATTAAAAATTAAAAATAAATTGAAAAATATGATAGATAAATCTAAAATATAAAAGTAAAAATTAACTTTTATATCAGCAAAATTTAAACGCAATGTTTAAAAAACATAAAATTTCGCTAAAAGGAGAAAGTATATTCGTTAAAAATTAATCAATATTAATCAATCATTAAATTTAAACATTATTTTAGTTTTTTGATATCGCCACGATATAACTAACTTTTACAGAAATTTATTGAAATTATAAATAACTTTAATTTAACGTCACATTCAGATATAGATTAATTTAACTTTCATTTTAAATAATATTTATAGAAACGATATTGTACAGAAATCTATTTATTTTCTTATTATTTTGATACAAATTAATTATTTGCAAAACTCTATCTAAAGATATAATCAAATTCATATCAAAAGATATAAATTGAAAAATAAAAAGCAAGAGAAAGGATCATTGATAAACCTTTGTGTAAATAAATGAAAAATGTTCAGAAATCCTTGACACAAAATCTTTTGCACAAAATAAAATTTTATGAATTTTACTTCAAGACTAAGAATTGAGATGAGACTCGTAGTAAATGTAACAACAATGAATGTCGTAGCAGAAATGAATGCACGGCAAATACAAGTACAAGGAAATAATCGCGATTCGAATACCAGTGGTTGCTAATGAAAACAAGAAACATGGAAACAGGAATCATTGCGCCAGTCAGGAAATGTTCGTGAAGTTAATAAATTCTTCTTTGGAGAATGGTACGAGTTAATAATCACGATCTTAATAATAATTCTTGCGCTAACGAAATTCTGCCAAGGTGATTAATGTTATTAACTAGCAATCGTCATTTTTATATCCTTGCTATAACACAGGATTTAAAGAGTAATTAGTAAAATAAAGTACCTTGCTTTGAATAATTAAGGTATTCATTTTCTTTTACGATTAATATATCGATACTACGAAACAGAGATAAAAAAAGAGAAAAAGCGAGAATTTAAATTTATGTTAAACGATTATTTTCATATTTCAGTTACTTTTAAGGAGAATACGCGATTTTTGGAAAGTCCAAGTCAGTCATCTTGTGGGTGGGAAAGTTTAAAAACTGCAAGGAAAAATCTTTAATCTCACGAGAGAACACGCGCGATGAGAAGTTATCCGGAAGACGTCCGGTACAAAATAGAGAAAGAGGATTCCTGATCTATATTTCCGCCGTTGAAAAATAGAGAAGCATATCTCGTGCATCCCGCAAAGTCTGAAGTTGCTTCGCGACGTGCGCAACGGAGTTACGTGCCTGCAACATTTTTCCGTTACATCTCGGCTTGCACGGTCACATTTTGAAACATTTCACAGTTTCGATTTTACGTCCGCGGCTTACTCTGCATTCTCTAACGGCGTTATCGTTATCGCCATCGTCATCCGCGTATCTTTAAATCAGCGCGGTGTACGTAACCCCATTGTAAACTTATGTAAGAATGCTAATTTCGTAAACTTTCGGATCCACCGCAATCCGCAGCTAGAATTTCTTTCCATACGGCCGCTTAACTTAATAACATCACGACGAAACACAAACGGAAGCTTAATAGGGAATTAAAACAGATTACATCGCTGATAAGATGAAAAAGTTTTCTAATTAACAGCGAAATTTCTTCGCGGAATCGTCAGAAGGAACAATTTGCGAGTTTGGAATAATTTGTTAAGAGGGAGTAATCCTGTCACAAGTGATCCCGTGATTTCGCGAAGATCATTACACGACTGAGATTACGGCGTGGAATAGTGAAATTTCCTATTTATTGTTTTTCATTGAAGATTACTCGTTATTATGCACGGATGCTTGCAATTACGAATTTATATCATGTCAATATATTTTCAATATGCGACAAGCATGGGATGTATTTGCATTGTTTTATCATTGATTAATTACTACATTTGTGCAGTGTTTAAAAATGGTAAAAAAATACGTTGGTCTCTCACGCTTTTTATTTTAAATGTGGCGAAAATAAATTCTAGCAGAGATATCTGAGTTTTTCACAAATTTAATATTCTAATATTATTTTCTGTCTTTTGCGTCATCACACATTCATTCTCAAATCTAATTTATTCTTGCTTAATTAAAATTATGCCCTAGTACCTTTTGCATTTGTGTTCAGAGTTAGAGTATTATATTCATATCAAATATAGATAATTTTCAAAGGGATAAATTTTAATAGCAAATTTTCGTAATAAACAATTTATCATATTTAAACAATTTAAATTTATGGACATTTATTTAACGTAGAATATATAACGTAGAATTTAATTCCTTTCAAATTTAACATTGACTTTTTCGTATCAAAAATACAGACGACAAAAACAAAAAAAAATATATTTGCGAGAAAAGTCAAGTTGAGTTGCGGATTTTGCTAGACGAAGTGAAAGCAAGCGCCAGCAGAACGAGACGCAATGTAGCTAAGAATTTCGAAGTCCAAGCTCGTACGTAACGCAATGTTCCCGCAATCCGCTTATTCCGGCCCGAGAAATTCTCACCACCGCCTGGAATTGCGGACGGTTCGTGTCCTCGGAGGCACGGAATTTCTTTCGCGATGACGGCGCCCTTCGTTCGCGCCGCGGTCGTTCGGTGACCTAATAACGTTATCGCGCACGCCGTGAGAAACAATGAGCGCGATGCATCAAAACTACGACGGCGACTAGACGCGCTGAGGAAATTACCGGTGTCTCAATAAGAAAGGGAAACTTCATTCTTCTCCCGCGCGGGCGGCTTTATCGCGCCCGGAGTATAATAATTTTCTCCCTCGCGCGAAATTGAGGTAACAATGGAGTACGGGCGAGGATAAATAACACCCGAACTGAGTCCATCATGGGAATTTCTGGAGATTCTTATTAAGATTCCGCTATATCTGTCGCTTCGTCGCGGACAATCTATTTTAACCCGTTCGCGTTAAAATAGAAATTTTGCTATTCCGAACATTAATTTACCCAAAATTACTTACACATTTTGACGTTATCTCTTCGATTTCACATCGTGCCCGCGCAATTTTGTTAAGGAAATATAATCAGTTTTTACTAACCATGAGGGGATAAGAGAAGAATGATGTGACAAGTCGGTGAAGATAGATAATGTGCTGATAATACGGCTCTGTGTGTGTGTGTGTGTGTGTGTGTGTGTGTGTGTGTGTGTGTGTGTGTGTGTGTGTGTAAAAATGAAATCAACGGATTTTACGGCAAACTTATGTTCTGTTACACAACGTAGATATCGCCGAACAAACGGTAACTTCGCTTAAAGACAAACATTTCGCGGAAACTTTTCGAGCACTTGTGCCAGCTGCCGTAGTAAAAAGTTATATCGGGAACTTTTCTTCGGGATCCTAATATCCTACGGGAGACTCTATCGTTTAAGACAAATCTGGCGCAATCGTTTCGACCAGATGTACTTGACTCTTTTCCCTGACCTGAACCACGTTGGCGTAAACCAGGTACATTAAGATTTCTATATACACTCGCCGTAATAACAGTAAACTTATATAAGTTCATAAAATGTTCTCGACATTTAAAAATTCAGAAATATACTTTATCCAATCAGAAATATTTCCGCAATTTAATAATTTGCGATTTATATCCAAAATTAAATCTCTATGTATTTCCTTTCACCAGTAAAACGCCAGAGAAACCGTACTTAAAATTCAGCCTTTGTGAATTCCACTTATTAACCGTTTCTTTATCGCAACAGCAAGGTTTACAAATATTTCCACGATATTAACACCTCGATCGAATATTCAATAAATAACACGGTTAATTTCCTGCGTTATGGGACCAGCGATGCATGGGCATTACACATGCATGGGTGTATTTACGGTCTTCGCGCACTCTGTCCGGGCGTTGCCGATAAGATCGTTAAATTCCGTCGTACTCTCTAATCGCGGTGCATCGCTGATATTTAGCTGTGTGAGTGTGTTGTGCACGCGATAAGTTATCTCAAGATAAAATTTCAATCAATAAGATTGCTGTATAAGATTATTTAAGACCTCTTAAGATCTCTTAAATATAAGAACTGACTATGAATACCAGTCATAAACTTGCCGTGGCCTTACACCTGTCATTGGCGCGATATGGATCATGACTCATGGCAAATTAATTAGGTCGATTATCGTTTATCGGAATTTTATCTCAATTAGCCTCGCAGTGTGTGTACTGTGGACGCACCTGCATGAAATTCCTACGCCCGCCTTTCGTACTCGTAATCGAGAAACGTACGCGCACGTGCGTGAGATAACGCCTCTCGAATGCGCAATGCGAGATCATTACGACTTTCCAGACATGAAAAATTTTAGAATTCGAGTTAAATAAATTTGTGTACACTAAAATTGTTTTTGAATATTTTTTCGTGTCATTAATTGAATTTTTCCGCCTATCCGAATTATTTTTTATATATATCTAGAAAATACATTTTACAATATCTAATTTTATAATTTTATATATCTATTTTGTGTATTTTAAAAAATATTTAAATAAATATATACAAACACTTTTTTATTATTATTACCTGAAGTGTTAACTTTTTTAATTTAATTTTAACGAAGAAAATTATAGAAAGAGTGGAGATTTTTAAAAGTGCAAGAAAATAATCTCAGTTCATCACAAAAATTGATTTTTGCGTTATCTTGCCATAGATTTCACACATATAGGATCGCAAAGACTCGGGGCGATTCGCATCGCAGCCTTTCGGTGACTCGTTATTTTTGCTAATGGCAACATTAGCCGCTCGAAAAATTACGATCGTTATGAGCCACTACCCGCTCGCCGTGCAAGGCTAAACGATGGCAAGATGAAATCACGAAAGCGTGAACAAGCAATAGTAAAATGCACTCTAACGATTAACTATCGTCTCGAGACAAACTAACGACGAAGAAATGACGAGACGTACAACGCTGGCCCGGCCAATTTTCCAGGATGCCACGGAATAATTGCGATCAGAATGGCCGAGTATAATGATTTTCGCATCGTCACGCGTTGCCAAGATATCCCGTATCCTCTATATTCTCGTGACAAAACAAGGCACTGATAAGAAGCATACCGGAAATCTGATTTGCCAATAACGTCTCATGACAGTTATAAGAAACTGTCCGGGGCTAATTGTCTTTTAAATTTATATTTTATCTTCGTCAAAAGTTATTTTATCTAAATAATCAAAAATTTTATTCTTTTAAATTTATTTTACCTTGTCAAAGGATAAATAACAGCTCATCGTATTTAAATTACTTGCAGTTCATGACTGAGTTTTAATCATGGATTCTTTTTATATTTTTGCCAACTATCAATATAGAACACTTTGTTACAGAAATGTCTCATATTAAAAATGAAAATTTATCAAAAGATCTGGATATTTTATCAAAGAAATAAATGTTGCAATTAATATCAGACACTCTACGATACAACACAGTAGTAATTGATCTCTGTAATATTTATTGTGCGAATTTATTTTGTTTAAAAGTTATCATATTTCCAGCGTGCACTGTGAAAATTAAATCAAGCAAATTTACGTTAATTTATCTCAAATACTATCGCGCAATATTTAGTTCCAGCACAATTCAAACGCGATAATCGAGCGTCAGCTGAGACGGTCGCAAATTACACGACGCGGAATTGTTGGAATGGCGTGCGACAATGCGGAAAACTCGACGGTGAGTACCGCTGACGTAAACCTCGAAGCATGTTGACTTTGCATCGAATGGTTTCGACCCATTCACCGCTCGTTATCCATTCCGTCGTGAATGCTGCATTTCGATAAGCCGGCTAGAGCTATCATATTGAAAGATTCAATAAAGCTGAGCAGCGCGATAAGCCGCGGTTTCATCGAAAAAAAATTCGAGAAGAACTTCTCTCATTTTGCAATATTGTAAAGTCTCGTAAATTTATTTAAAATTTGTTATAAATTGAATTAATTATAAAAATAAATAAAAACTCAATTCTTATAATCGTTTCCGCATTATTTTCGAGATTATTTTACGTAATATAAATATATCACGTAACTATATATCACGTAAATATATTTTACTTTGGTAATGTTAACTATTTTTTTAGTGTCCACTCTTTGTTTCGTTTTTAAATGGAACTGCTTCAACGTAACAATGATAGTTTGACGGGAGCGCGCTATGACAAAACAGTAATTTCAGAAATGATCGGAGCCGTGCTTGCATGACAAGTATTCACGGGCAATCGTAAAATGGAATCGCATATCTCGAGTTCATGGGTCAACTTGCACGCGTAACAACTTTTCGGCACGTTACCGTAACTGCGGCGACGCGAGTATTGCATAAAGTGTGAAGTTGTGTGATATGATTCGAATCGTTGAGGTTTAGGTTGACTGCAAGCTTGCTAACGGCAAAGTTGCCGAAGAGTCCCAAGAAGTTCTTCTGGGATCAAATTTTCGAGTTATGCGATCGGTGCAACGGAGAACATCGAAAGTTCCTTCAAAGTTGATTTGTATATTTTTGGATAAAATATGACAGTTTCAAACAAGTATCTGATTAGAATTATTAATTTAAAAATATCTAAATTTTTAAAAATAAGACTTCTGTCATAATACTTTAGTGTCTTCGGTTAAGAAAAAATTACCATTGTAGAAATAATTGCAAAGTTAACAGCAATCTATATTATTTTAATAGCCAATAATTAAAAAAAACGTAAAGGGAAAAAATTAAAATGTGTACAATTTTATAAGCAGAAAGAATTCCTCTCAAATAATTCGACGAGATAACTGTATAATGTCGTGTGATCGTAAATTAAATAAAAAAATGTCAATTGCGTAGTTTGCATGCAGAAATATGCAGCAGAGTGAAAGGAACAGTAGAACTCTCCACGCAACGTAAAGTTTAATGGCGAAAAATGTATGGTCAACGAATGTGAATTTCGACGTTGCAGCTCGCAGGAATTTTACTCATGTTAATGCTGGTCAAAATATTATGAAATACCTAACCTAACCTACAAGATATTTAATATGCTCAACAAACTATTATATGACACATTTTGTTACTAAATAAAGTAAAGAGAATAAGAAATATTTAATATAAATTAATGATATGTAAAGGAAAAATGCCACGCGGAAGATTCTTTCATAAAAAAAATCAATAAAGATTCTCCTTCCATCAAATATTCCATAATACTACATTAATTAACATATTAAAGAAAAATGCGTAATTAATTAATTTCTCGTATTTAAAACAGGCTTTAATACTTTTCGCCGCTAAAAATCATAAAGCGAGCGATGAGGGAGATGAAAACTTTAGAGAGTACGTAGCAGACTTTTAGATCGTAATGCGACATTATAATACAGCCGACGTCACGCCATTATTAAAGCGGATACGACGAGGTAGCGGTGCTGCAAAACGTTGCCGAACAATCAACGCGCGCGTCCTCGCAAAACGGCGGCTAACGAGAAACTTGGACACAAAATTATGCGCAAGCGTCCCGGGAAATTCCCGTAAGGTAATTTCCCGGGCGCGGTAAGATTCCGCCCGAAAACGCTCGTATTCGTCGCCGGCGCGAAACTTGCAGCCGAGCTATGGCCGAAACTTGCGTCTTTTCTAGAAGAAATCGCATCCAGCACTCGCTATTCGCCATTTATAGCGACGGTGTTGCGATGTTGTTATCGCCGCTGATTGCACCAGTGGTCACTCGTACGCGTCTTGCGAACGGTATGACATTATTAACGAGCTCGTTATCTTGCCAAATAATAACTGCCGTGACGAACAACTGCGCGTAATAACCGTCACGATAATTGCGGAGACAAAGCGACCGGGCAAATTCCCAGACGTGAGAATTATGCATTCTCGCGCGCGCCGCACCGCCAGCGAGTTAATCTGCGCGCCGATAACGCTCTCCGTTGCCTGATAAGAACTAAGCGGGGGCCTGATAAACTAGGCGAACGTACCATTTGTTTCAGTTTCTGTGATTATAACGTTTCTAAAGGCATTCTTTATCTCCTATTCTTTGTCTATTCAATTTTTATTTTTATAAAAAAAAAAGTTATTAAAATAATATTAATTTATCAGAGAAAGTTTTTATCAGAATATCAGAGTATCTAGAGAATGAAATTGCAGACATGTTGCAACGTTACACTTTAGAATAAAAAAATTCGCAATTATTAATCGAACAGGAATTAGGAAGATTAATTAATACAAATAATCTCTCTCACAATCCACAGATTAACATCCTACAGGTAAAAATATTGTCAGACAATAAAGACTTTAATTCAAACCTTAAAAGCTTAAGTAAGAAAGTGTATTACAAATGTTTTATAAATTGCGAACGGACATTAAATAGACTTGATTAGAGATTAAAAGAAGGATTACACGGCTAATTGATTCTGCATGTCGTTTAAAGTCGGACGAATCGGGCATTCGACTGTGCTCTTAACTGAATACCGATCAACTTGTCTCAATTTCCGTACTTCATCGAGAAACTTTTCGTTCAGAAAATGCGGCAATTTTACCGCTCAGGTATGCGGAGAATGCGAATATTTCGTCGAATTGTAATTATTGAAATTTAAAAGAGATATACGAAAACCAGATTAATTGGATTATCGGCAATTTAATAAATCTAAACGGAACTTTAACTATAAAGTTTCAAATTTCAGACTTTTCAGAATTCAAAGGCACAGGACAAGAAATCTAACAAGAAATATTTTAAAACACGATTATCAACAAACTATGCATTGTTGTTAATAAAGCAGCCTAGTAAACATCAATTTACTAACATCCACTAACAAGCAACACTTTTCACTAATAATCTGCCAGCAAGAGTCGCGGTATTGTTTTAATCTATTGTTGCAGGCAGACTTCCCGCGCAATATAGCGCCGCAGAAAATTAAACGGTGCCACTAATTTTCTCTTTTGTATACAATACCGGCTTTACGAGGGTTTCCGTGTTTGTTTGCGGCGGCCTTTGCACGCACGAAAATCTCAGCTAACGATGCAAGTTAGCCGAGGGCCACTCGCATAACAAGATCCCATACACGTACGCGCAAATTAAATAGCCAGGCGTATGCGCGAGCTCTCGGTCGTCACGACGAAATCTAAACAGGATTCGAAAGCTTTCACGTGAAAACTCGGCGTTTCTCACCGAGGTCCGGAAAAGCGACGTCAGGTTTAATGTAAAGCCTGCGTCTAACGTAATACATACGCGACGCGTGACAAAGCAACAGGAAACTAAACAAACGTGTTCGTTCGTGAGGAATGAAAACTACAGAATAAATGATCCTAAATTTCTCTCCAGACAAATAATCGTATATTCTAATCAAAAGTTAGATCAAAATCATTTTTCATCTAAGATTGATTTATAATTTTTCGAAAAGATAAATAATTCCAGAGCATTTTTAATAACAATTCTACTCCACATATAGCATGCTATTTATTAAAATTATTAAAAAAATATCTATGTCATACGCCAATTATGGTGTGTACAGTATATTTAAAAAAATATAGAAATTTTTATAAAAAAAAAGTAATACAAATTGTAACACATTTATAAGGGAAATTAACAATCTCGACATACAAAGCACATTTCACGCATCTAAATTTTAATTAAATGAAATGCGAATAAACGGATGCTTTTACAAAGGACGCTTCTTGATTCCTACAAAGTATCATCGGGCAATCGGAAAGAGTGTAATTTTAACGATTACTCAAGTACGTAATTAACGCAAATCATTTAATTACACGATAAAACGTTCGCAATCCGTGATAATAGCGTTTGCGATATCGATCTAATGACTAAAACTGATCCACAAGAACACACGGCCTCGATCGGGACCGGCCATTCAAACGCACGCGCCGATTGGTCCGCGTGTAAACGTGACGCGTATAATCCGAGATATCGAAATGCCCGATTAAACAGGGATATTGCGTTGCGCTCGAATGCAGCGGCACTTGGAATGTCGCATTGCATTGCGCATAACGTCGACATATCGTTATGCACGTGAAAATTATCGACCGACAAGCGCGCGATGCCAATCTGTGATATAACTACCAATTGGATATCGAACTGAAAATACACGTGAAAATATTTAGCAATCGCATGAAGCGTTTCTGGATTCAATATATCGCGTGAGTCATCGTTTTGTGATGTAATCGTAATCGTAATTTATGCAATAGATTATGTCACTTTAAACCGTAATATTGATATTCCCCGCTAGAAAGTTTATTAGAAACATTAATGTTAATGAATAATAATTCGAATTATTTAAATAGTATTCTCCAAATGGTTTTTACAATACTTATGTTTTATTCCTTTCCACATCCGTGTATGTCATATAACTTCACAAGATATTAGATTTTGATTAATCACACACCTATAAATCTTTCATTAACTTTGCAAAAATTATACTTAACTAAATTAAATACTTCTCACGTTTCAACTTTATCTTTTGACATAAATTAAAGAGAGTTATAAGCGCGCGGTGTGTCCCAGAATGCTCGACCTCGATATGACGTTGTTCTAGTTGAATCTGGTTTCTCAACCAGATTCAACTAGATATCTGGTTTTTATTCGCGGCTATCGACAATCCCAAAGTCGGGCAGATCGGCCTCTCCCGTTGCGTCGTTTCTCGATGCAATTTATTCACGAGTAAAAGTGCAGTTCGCGCTGCATGTCGATGTGTGCGCGATATTCGCGCCGGCTCTCGTTGCACGATGTATGTAGGAAGAAACGAGTTTACGCGATCGACGCAGGCTACCACGTACGTCGCGAATCAAGACGATGACACGTCGGTAAATCATTCGCGACAACAGCCGGGGCGTTCAACATTGTTCCGACAAAATTTACGCGGCACGACGGACGCGACGAAATACAGTGTGCTCGGACAATATCGAGTCGATACGTCGATCGAGTCGATCGAGAGCATGGTGGAAATGTCTGTGAACAATGGGATTATTCGGATGGAGTGTTTCGCGCGAGGAGCACATTATACAGGATAGCCCCCCCCCCCCCCTCCGTCTGCGCCCTCGATCGATCTGTATGGGATCAATTTGTCATTAGTAAGGCCGTCGATGCAACAATAATCTTTGGAGTTTCAGAGAAGCGACCTTATTTCTTACGTAAATTCTCAAGATAACCTTTTTAAACGCGGTTTTAATTCGAGAGCGTAGTAGTTGTAAATATTCAATGTGAGATCGTTTTTTGGACCAGCAAACGATAATTTCAGCTATCATAGAAAAAAGAGATCTAATCTAAGATATACCGTTTGTACTTATTTTCCGCGTAATAAATATAGTTAAGTATTAGTCATACGTAGACAAGAAAGCATTAAAATCTTCAGACGATTAAGCACATCCTGCACAACAGCTCGTAGGCGCGGAGTCATTCGACGATAAAATAAATAATAAAATATTCTACTGATAAATAAAAATAATTAATAATAATTTATGACAAGTGTAAAGCAAAGTACGAGGGAGAGACACAAACTGCGACAATAATACTGTATTACGATATCTCCATGCAGCCACGACACATTGTCATCGCAAGTTTCATCCGAGAAACTAACTACCGCTCTCTGCTGCCGTTCGTACATTCCTCATCTAGTCACCGCACACCGCACACCGTCTACGTCACATTATTATTATTATCTTCGTCGTCTCGAGCGCTGTTAATTATACGCGCACGCGGCGTTCGTCGCGTTCGCGTATCGAACCCTCTTTTTCGGAGGGAGGGGGAGGGATTACGAAATTACGCGGCCCTCGGTCCTGCGAGGACGGAAAAGCGGCACGGACAGACAACGGAAAACTCGCTAACGAGATTACTCGCGCGAGCGGCGAGTGCACTCGCGTTAAGGATCGCGCGGATACTGCATGCAGCGCGCACGTTTCGCTCGGTGAGCGCCGTGGGCGAACGCGGAGCGAAGCGAAGCGGCGCCGACGTCTACCTACCTACCTACGCTCGCTCGATTCGAACGCGCCTTCCTCCTCGCTGACCTTCCCCAACGTCGTGTCGCGTGACCGCGGCCGTCGCGCGGAACGCGCCACGCCACGTGCCGCTCCGGACGACTCTGTCGCAGACAACTCTCAGCCGCGTTCGCTTACGCTCATTTGCATCGAAAGACAGCCGTGATCTTCTTCTCTCGATACGAATACTTTTTTCAAAAGGCAAATGTCGGAAAAAATAAAGAGAAAAAAAAAGAGGTTTGCTTTCGTTTGTAGATAAGTTATCTCGCGATTTAATTTCGGCGAGTCGATATTACTTGTATGATTTCTTTAATAAGAATCGTGTATTGTGCAGAGAATGTAATATTAATAGTTTAATTTTATTGGAAATTATAGATTTGTCTAAGGCTCTCTTGAAAATATTTTGGCAGGAAATTCTGGTAAAAAGGACTTCGTGAAGTGATATTGTAAATATATAAAGCAACATTTTGCAGCGTATTTTGATTTAAAAAAATATTCTTGATAATTAACATTTCACAATACGGATAAATGAAATATAAATTATCGGACGCGTTTCTCCATTATTAAAATTGTAATACGTGACATATATTATACAGATAACAAAATAGTGGTAATATTATAATTAATAATATTACCACAAATAATACATGTAATTAATAATTTGTTCGACTGATTTTCAATTAACTGTTATAATTGTTTCTTTTGAGTACACGTATGGTCCAATATTCGTCGGTGGAAATACTTGGCTCTCGCGAAAGATAGGCGCGTCGAGGTTCAATGCACGATGCACCGAATCGGGGTTACGACAAATCGTTACGCCACGCTTCCGCGATCGTACGAAAAAGGGTTTACGACCCGAGTGATCGTTTAGCTTAGCAAACTCGACACCGTACTTCCTATCTCAATCGCTATTATACATGTTGTATTTACCAGGCAGTTAAATGTCATACTGTTAGCAGTTCGAGATCCCTCGATCACGGAAGTGTCGAAAATACGCGCGTGGCGTCACGCGACGAGCTATCTTTTGGAAAAAGCACTTCGTTTCACGGCTTCTCATGCAGCTAATTGTATACCTTTACAAATTTAAATTTCTGATAACTTAATAAGCTTAATAAGTATATATACAGGGAAAGAACAATTTTGCTGAAGCATGTAAAAATTTGGGCATGTAAAAATTTGCAGATACACAGATACAGATCTGAAAATAACTTTGTTAGGACTCTCAAAATAATTATGTAGGGAGCTTAAGTATGATGATAATATCGCAAAAATTTTTAATATTCTAGCAACTAGTTTAAATATCTTACATAATTATCTAAGTGAAAATTATTATTTTCAGATTTATATTTGGTTAAATTTTTAAATACTTCAACAAAACTATTTTTTTCCGTGTAGGCGGTATAGCGTGACTGTCTGTTGTATTTATACAGAAAGAACAATTATTACAATAAAGAATTATATATGATAATAAATAAAATAATATTTAATTTTTAATAATTTTTAATTTTTTTACGGGAAATTTTGATACATATGTACATGCATTAAATGTCCCGTGTAATATTGTGAAAAACCAAATATTATTTTATTTAACTTATTAGCTCTCATTATTATTCTTATTACCACAATTTTGCAATCCGAAAGTTGCAAATTCCGCGCGGTTTCTATTATAATTAATTACAAGTGGCGCATCGAGCGCAGACATGAAAGGCATGAAAAACTATGTATGACGGATCCGGGCGCGCGCAACGGCAATAACAAACGCACGATAATAACGGTGCTCACGATACGAATACACAGGCGCTTTCGCATTCCATTAGCACGCCGTGGTACACTCGGCAAAGTGTAAAATGAAAGACACACTTCGCTATTTTGGTATCCGCCGCGTAAAGAAGCGCGACGAGCACGCGTCGTTCTCACTTGAGCATTTTCGTACGCGCGCGGAGTAAATTTATCCTAACACGTATGTACGCGGGGCGTTTACGTCTCGTATCCTCGTCGTTTCTTTGTGCCTGGAATGAAGCTCGAGATTCAGCGAAGACGACGGACGACGTCGTTTTCCCGACCAACCGATGCCGGTAACTCGAGACCGACGCGCGGAGAGCAAACGACCCGCAGCCTGTGTATTCAGTTGCCTCCCTTTGGCGTAAGCCCGAAACGGACGGCGAACTGTCGAGGATGCTTCTATTTCGGAGATTCGGCGTAGATCTATTGCCGCGTAATGCTGCTGTTGCTAGGCACCTGTTACCGTAGAACGCTAAAATTATCGACCGCAACTCTGGGCGCGCTTTGTTTCTCCCTCGGAAACGAGGATACGTTGATTGATTATGTGAAGAATGGAATCATTCTGTACCGAAGGGGTAATGTTTTTCTCGTTTTTCTCGCGAATATGAATAACATAAAGCATCGTTTTTAACTTCGTAATATTTAAGTATGGCGTAAATAAAAATAGATGTGAATTTACGGATAGTGACGTATCGTTCCGCGAGAAAAATATTTTACTTGAAAAAAATATATCTCTCTTTAAATTCTTTATTTAAATTATTTAATTTTTTAAAAAACTTTCCGTTAAAAATCATACGAGATAAGACACGATGTAAAGTACAGCTACAGAAATATTTCTTTTAAAATTAATACATTCTAAATTAGTACTTTTAATATTATATTCTATATATAAGCGTAGTTTTATATAAATAAATTTAAATTTCAAGTTTGATCATGATATTTCTCTGACATGTTTTAGGATACTATGATACTGATCATTCCAAATATTATTTGTATAATGATTCATCGCTTAGGATAGCAACGCATAGCAAAGTGTAACGATTAAGTATGTTTTATTTGGCGAATTTCCAAACAAACAGCGTGTTGTCATTGATCTAAATAGATGCTGTCGTTTCAAAGAAAGCAAAGCAACTGTAGCAATCTTAATTAATATAATCTTTCTAAAGTATATTTATAACAATAATAATGAATCATAAGCGAATGTAATATTTGCATAAATTTTAGAAATCCAAAAAGTAATATTAACTACATAAATGAAAAATTGTGAGTCGAAATAGTTAAGGTATATCTTAATTTACGATTTGCGAGAACTAATTTAAAATTTAAATTTTCACAGGATCATATTTAACGATTAAGCTGTCAAACATCACAACTATGGTACGTTAAATTGACGGTTAAGATCGATCAGCGATGCGACATTCTTTTTTCCGACATCTCGCAGATTACGGAAACGTCGTTGTTAGCGGGAAAGTTACGGTGTTTTCAGCGTTAAAACGGAACAAAGTTTTATTGGAAAACAGATACGAGAATTTTTGGTTCCGGATGGCGCATTTTCCGTGGAAACACGAACTCGACTCTGTAAATAAAAAGCGCACTATGCAAATGCAAAAATAGCGTCATTATTCTCTTCGACCGCGCGCCCCATGGTATTCTTTTTTATCTCGAAGCGATAAATATTTCTGTAAGCTTCGCCGGGGTCGAGCGCGGACAAAAGCACGGGGCTTGTTATTCCCATGAAAATGGTACAGTATGCGTGTGGAAATGCCGGCGAAATTAAAAAATGAAGGATCGCGTCGCCTGCTCGATCCTCTCATGCTTTCTGCACACTGTCCGGATTCGAAGATATATCTTATGCATCAGCAGGAAACATCATAAATACGAATTTTTCATCGAACATACTCTGCCGTTTTTCTTTTTTTCGCTCTGGCAAACTATTTTCCGATCCAACTCGCAGAGTAGAGTGAAAAGACGTATAAAACCGACAAGGTATAATTAATGTCAACGTGTATAATCGCCTATAGAAAAATCCGAATTGCATTTCACGCTTCATAAAAGTTGATGCAAATATGTCTGCATTTTCCAATTTTTATAATCGATTGTCGATAGCCGATTAACAAAAAACCACAGACCAACGTGGTAATTTTTCACATCGCAAGCTGCTAAATTGTTTCATACCCAGGTAATAGCACTCTCGCTCTGTGCGCGAATATCTCCACTACAAAAAATATTATTCGCCAATATTACAACATTCTTTATTTCGGCCGTTTAATGTAAATCTTGCGATACGCGCACGCGCGCGCGCGCACACACGCACACGCACACGCACATACCAGCGGCTAATGGATGAGCTATGCCACTGATGTAAATCATGGTATAAATCTTGTTTCTCTTCTCGCTTCGATGGAAATGCGATATTTAAAATTAACGTTTCGACGATCTCGAAAGGGAGATATCGTGTACTCTCGATATGCGATAAACTAAACGTCGACGGACGCGGGCGGAAGAGAGGAAACGGCATATCCGGATTTAAGCGATTCACAATTCCGCGTTCCACCGGGCGAAATAGACGTCGATGCGAATTAAAATTCACAAATAAAATCTCGCAATCAGTTAATAGGCAGCTTGATACCGGTGAGATACGCGATATCCCGGCGTGCACGATATTAAACGTAATATCGAGTAACAAGGCATACCATCGGAAATAAATGATGAAAAATAAACGAGATTCACCGGAAAAGATTGCGCTCTATCAAGCAGATATGCAATATCCTCTGGCTACTCCGGAGACGTTTTAATTGTCTTCTTTCTTAGCCCGCCAGTAAGGCAGATTTACAAGCCCGCGATATCACATATATAATCATCTAGCATATATGTAGAAAGCTAGGATCGATTGTTGACAAGATGCCGTTATAATACTAAGGATAACTCGAGCTCCTTGATTACTGTATACGCCGGAAGAGAAGATGAGATTACGTTCTCTGTAACAGAGAAATACCTCCCACGAAATATCGAAACTCTCTCCCTCTTTCCCCTCTCCCCCTTCTCCTCTCTCTCTCTCTCTCTCTCTCTCTCTGTTCAATCCGTTCCTGTGTTTGAGGAAGATTCGTTTGTAATAATCTAGGAAAGGTTATGTTATGTTTGCCGCTAATAAACCGTCCGATCTCTCTATCTCACTTAATTCCTTTACGTTAATTGAAACTCGTAGCAGTTGAGATAGAATGGCTATCGTGTCGCTGCATTATATCGCGTCGTTTGACCGCGTAATACTGAAATTGTTACGGTGGGCGACACAATAAGGAGCTGAACCGGTTTCAGCTTGTATCAGCTATGTCTTTATCCTTTATTAGATAGAAAGCTTGCTTGCGCAATAATCTTGTGAAACGTTCAGATCAACTATTACAGCGAAATACAATAGTAAGTACAATAGCGACGGTTAATATTCAAATATCTACAATCGTTGATGTTTAAGATCAAGCTATAATCTGTATTGATTATTACCGAGTTAGCTTCATTATTATATCAACTTCCGAGTATCGTACTTTTATGCACGCGTTCCTAGAATTCGGAAATTGGCAGCGCATTTTATATATATATATATACACACACACACACACACACGTACTGAACCGATAAAAATCGAGAGATTAATTAATTTTAATTAATTGCAATTAATTAAAATTAAATTACATCTTCTCTCTACCTTTTACAATTTTTGCAGAATTATTAAAATAAAAATGGTTTCTCTAATTAAATTCCCTACGAAATGCGTGCAATTTATTATTTTTTTTTACTCGCCCCCAAGTATTAATTTTCTATTACAAAAAAGAAAATTAGAACGCCCAGAACGCCCTCGCCCTCTCCGTGCTTCTATTCCGCTGCTATTAACTCCCAATTATATCAAGGGGTCACTCGCTCTCTGCAACGCGCAGCGCTCGCTCGTTCCAAAACGCTTCCGAGAGAAGCGTAATTCGATTCCGTATCCTAAATTTACAAGCAAGTGCACATGTCCCAACTGACTCCGCAGGTCAGTATCTCGCTTCGATCGCCGGTTCATACCTGCCAGTTTCGTCGTCGTCGTCGTCGTCGTCGTCGTCATCGATCGTCCATCCATGTTTTTCCCACTCGCCTCTCGTCATTGACGTCAGCGGGAGACCCAATTTTCGAGTCGTAACCGGGATAGAAGGGGATACCATCCACCGCGTTAGGGTGGTTTACGAGCGGAATGCAACAGAAAGGATGCCGTCGCAGGGGCAGATGAGAAATACTCTACCTCGCGAGAGCGCGACCCAACACACGCGCGTGAAAGCTTAACTTTCCTGCAAGTTGCTCATTTCGTTTGCCTGATCGTCGTAACTCATCCCGAATAGGATTCCGCCGGACGTACATTTCAGCGCGACGTTCCGGAATACGACATTCCAGAATTTTTCGCTTTGCACGTCGGTACGTCTTCCCGACGAAGAAGAGAGAGAGAGAGAGAGAGAGAGTTCCGCTCCGCTCGAACATTCGGATGATCGTTATTGGGAACTTCGAATCCGCGAATTCGGGACTCGCTGGAACTTTCCGAATGCGAACGACACTGTTGTTTCAAGCGAATTTGGGAAGGCAAAATTGGATCGAAGCGAACGGAGAATTTAAAGAACGCAAAAGAGGGTTAATTTGATGCTTTATAAGCGATCGCCGTACATAGGGCGACAGTATCGAACTTTCCTCGTAAACTTGCGTTACATTATAATAACATCGAAAATTTTCTATGTCTTTTATATTGTTATTTTTGTGGTTATATAAGCCAGAAATTACAAAAGTTCGAGCTTAGTTCAAGGAAAAGTCAAAGATTAAAATCTAAGTTTAAGTCTCAAGATTAAGAGGATGGGAAAAATTTATGTGGATATTTTTACTTTCTATGCAGATTTGTTAGACATTAATTAAAAGTTGTATTTATGCGCCAAGTATAAAGATAATAAATTATCACCGGAAGCAAGTACGAAAAAATTATAATATTCGTAAATCTTTCATGCATTTTCCAGCTCTAATTCCACGAAAATTCATAACCGCTGCGGCAATCTTGCCGGAAAATTTTCTAGGATATATGTATATATATATATATATATATTTAAATCCCAGTTTCTTTCCCTTTTAAATAATCATTATCTAGAGTAACGTCAACCGCGTGTTTTGTTACGGAAGAAATAGAAATGCTTGTATATAGCATGACACATAATAGAAGAAAATGTGGAAGCTCATTCGAGAAATGGAGACTGAAAGTTAAAATAATAATAGTTCCGTTTCTTACTCTCGCAACGTGTCTATTTTATTTAATGAGAAAATCTGAAAAATGCATTTAGAGGTCGATTACACATTAAATATTTTCACATATTTTCGTTATACATATATAAAAAATATAGATTGTTAATTATTATGCTTGATACAAAGTATTTTTTATCTATTATCTTTATTATTATTATCGTTGTTATCCAGATGAATTAGTTGTTTTCTCAAGATCGAGGTATACAGAAATATGGCTACGACTAAATCATGTTAATATTTATTTTGAGGTTGCAATATTATTATGAGAATTATTATTATTGCATACCACGCGACAATTAATGTACTATACAAAGCTTCTATAATACAATAGTCAGAAATTGTTCATAGTGAGCTTTACAGTCCCATTAATATGCAAGCAAAATGATAATATAATTACAGTTTATAATGTATTTAGCAAAATAAAATTCATTTATCTAAACACATTGAAACAAAAAAAAAAACATTTTCACGAAACATCCTCTCTCTTCTTTTCAAATACATTTTTAAAATAATAGCATCTATATTAGAAAAAATTATTATTAATTATTATAACAATAATTGAAGTAGTCGTTAATGTCATTATTATTATTGCACAACACAATATGCATAATAAATTTTATTAATTTTTATTAATATAAAAAATATTTTTCATAAACGCGAAATATGATGTTTTATATTAAAGATTTAATTAAAATTGCAAAATTTCTACTTAATTTCTACTTAAGAAAATATTTAAAGCGCTAATAGATTTTAGATTATAAAAACAGTTTAATGTAAAATTTTACATAAACTTTGATATCGTTTTTTATTAATTAATCTTATCTACCGATTTCTTGTATGCAATACAATATATAGTGACAATAAAAAGCTTAAACAATTCTTAATCCAAATTAAGTTCATAACGTTACTAAATATAGATTTATCATTAGATTTATTAATTCTATACAAATGTCGTAATTAATTAACTATTCAAGTTTTTAATAAAACAAACAAATAGTTTGCATGCAATATGGATTTTTAATAATCAACTGGTTAATATCTGGTTAATTACAGCTCACATAAGTACTTCTATATAAGAAATTAAAAAATAAAAATCAGCTGATTGATAAAAATCAATATTACCCAATAGCAAACATATTAATAATATATAACAAATTGGTATATATGTGAATTACAATTGTCAACATATTTTCATATTAATATATACGACTTTTTAGTTTAATATCCAATATGCACTATTCAAATATTATACGATACTGCGAGACACTCTTCATATATACACGAACAATAAATTAATCAGTCCAAACAGGCGCAGTAGTAATATGCATACAATTAATATTTACAAATAATAATAATTAATAATTATCGATAACGGTTAATAATACAATCACTGCCATTTAATGACGGACTTCCAATCTAATTCCGCAAGTGCAAAGGGATTCTGGCATACGGCATCGATCAAAAAGAAAAAACGCGCCCTCAACCTCGCGATTAAAACAGAGATCAATTTCGAGCTGGGCAGGCACTCAATTGATTTAACGCGAAAACGCATCTATGCACCCTTTATCAGATCGAATCAAGTGCGAGAGGAGCGCGGTCCATGCCAATCAATGTTTTCATCCGCGTTGTCAGTTGTCGTATCTTGATCCGGCAGAATTCCGGACATCGGAAGCTCGAGGCCCTGACAGCACGATCGCACTTCCCGATAATCCACGAATTTATTCGCTCGCCGAGAAATGGCCGCTGCTAAAGCCACGGCTCTGCGCATCGGACTACGAATTGATAAATTAATGAAAGCCAGAGTTACACGAGATTAAATTATCTGCGCCATGATATAGCAAGAAATACCGCAATGTGTCACGCAAATGTCACTCGTTCATTTCATTTGTTACTCGTTCAAGAAATAAAATTATAATAATAATAATAACAAATATAATAATTTACAAAGATAACTCGATTAGAATCTAATTAAAACCTATATGATGTGAAATTATTGAAATACATTGCGTCTGGATTACAACGTTTAAACGTTTAAACGTTTAATTACGTTGTTAATTTGCAGCTGCGGATAAAGAACTACGCTATAATGTATCGCGAGCCTTGTCTACTGTGTTAACAAGGCACCCACTATTAATTCAAGAGAGGTCTCGAGTAACGATAACACGTTATCGATGCACTCGGGGAGACATGCATGCACCATCGACGACTATGCACGATCAGTCCTTTAACACAACAGGTGGTTCTGAGAACAGCGATTGATCGAAGGAACTAACAATTAATGCAACGTATATAACTCGCTTTATCTCGAACATGTCCTAAGTAATAAGTCAGATAAATCCTGTTACACACACGTGCACTTTAACACGACCGAATTCGAAAAGCTATCATCTTCTCTATCTCTCTGGCGCTCTCGTTCTCTGTCGCTCATGTAAAATGCCTAAAGAATGTACTTCAAATCAGGTAGATAAATAGAAAAATTACCCCAATACTTTCCCGCAGTTTTAAATGGAATGATTTCAAGAGATTGCTATTTTAAACTTCAAAAAATTTTTTTATCACACGTCGACAATGATTTTTTTCTGTTTTAATATCCTGGCCGACGCGAGAGAATAAAGCACGTCATTCGTGTGAATGTGAATGCCTGGGCGTTCTATTAATTGGGTTTTAAAACCGGACGAATAAAACCTCCCATATTTCAAAGCGATATCACTTGATTAACATGAAAACTGTGAAAATGTTAATAATAATAATAAATGCATTGGTCATTATCACACACATCTTAATTAATATTTTATCCCCATTGTATTATAAATTTTGACTTAAATATCATATTCATGATGTCCAACCACTTTCGAACGTAATCGATAACATCAATGAGATCATCATTTTAGTCGGCGAGAATTGCAATGTGCCGATTATCGATTCGACCGCTCGTCAAGAGTCAAGATCCTACTGCGCTTCTTCTCGACTGTCTGCACCTCGTTTTCCCCTCGAGAGTGGTCTCTTCCGGCGGGAAAACACCGGTAACGAAAGTAAATTCTCTCGACCAATCACTTTTCGCCGGAGTAAAAAGTATCGATAAACATCCCATCCACGGGAAGGTTCGCTTCGTGCAGGCCACATCGAGATTTCATGAAAAATCTCGACGATCGAAATTTCTTTATTTTTATAAAAATTCAATTTTTTTAAGTAAGTAAATTAAAAATAAAAAATTTAAGCGGCGGACTGTTTTCTATTTAAACGTATTCGGTCCTTTTGAACAAACTCATCGCGTTCTCTTATCAGCACGTCTCTCATATACAGATACTGAGATTACATTTCTAGGATTAATCTATCTTTGTGAGATTGCCGCTCAAAGGTAGATGACTATCTCATTTTCAGCGCCCGAGGAAAATTGACGTTCTCGCGTCACATTTCACATACATATTACTCTTGTACGTACGCAGCTTTAACTAGTCTTCTCGCAACACACGCGATATTAGCATCAATTAACAAACGAGACTCAAAGTATCTCGTCTATCATGCGCCATGTGCGCCACGATGCTTGCTTTTAACAAAGTATTGCTTTTAAAATCTTTTTCCTTTCCTCTTTTTTTTTTTTTTTTGAAAATATTTAAGCAAAACATGATTTCGCTCACAATATCGCAGATTATTCGCTCTAATAAAAAATACTCTTAAATATTTAAACAAGTATCATTACTTCTTCTTTTTCCAAAATTATATGCAATCTGATTCTTTATGTCTTCATATATTTTTTATCTTCAACTATATTTCATCTTGAGAAATTCCAAGAATAAATTTAACACTTTTCTTGTTCGACAGAGAAAAAATGAGAGAAAAGTAAAGATGACTAAAATGCTAGGGAGTCGACTGTACTTCCGCGTGCATTTAATGACTCTATCGGAAAACGTGGATTTCTAAAGTAAGGGGGAAATCATTTGTTCTCATTCGCGACAAATTCACGGATCTTAAAAAAGAATTGCGCGAGTGACGGTGACGACGACGACGACGACGACGACGACGATTGTAAACAAACGGCCGCAGCTCACGACACTCCATTATGCAATGTAATGTCAGCAGATGCTGCATAATACAACGACGGAAGGAAACAAGACGAAGCTCGGAATAAGGAGGCAGGGCGATTATTAATTCATGCTTTATCGTCGCTTTCCGCTTCGGGATAGTAAAACGAGAAGAAACGGGCGGAAAGAGAAAAGGGGACAAACGTTAGATCAGGCGGTAAGGCTAAAGGAAAATCTCGTCGTCGTCGTCGTCGTCGTCGTCGTCGTCGTGGGTAATCGTGTGTTTTCGCTGTTACAAAGACCAGAAATGGGACGCGAGTTCAATGATAAATGGATTTTAATCAAACGCATTCCAGAAGGAATAGTGCGCGCATTACGACTCCGCGCGCGATGTGCATTAACGATGAACTTAATTAGGTCATCGCCATCCGTTCGCGAGCGATCGAGCTGGTTTCATAACCAGAGATCTCTCCTCCGAGAGAATCGATCTATCTGGAAGTTTATCAGAATCGTCGGAATGACGAATCAAATCGCTGTCATCAGGAAGAAAACTGAATCATGCAAGCGAGCTCGTTCCGATTTTCCTGTCAAACGAGCGCGATCAAATTTTTTCTGCTGATGCAACATGACGAAAACGATTCATCGCCGTAATATCGACGTAGAGAAATGTCACCGGAGTTCTAATTCGTTTCTTACGAAACTTACACGTTTTGCGCGTGAAGCGATAAATTAGGCATTGTGCAAAGTCACGATCGATATAACTCTTGATAGGTGAATTTAACACGTCGCGAAGAGGAAAATTTACTATTTTTCGTCTCATAAATATATATGATAAATTACTGCGAATTATTCATGAGAGGAACACAAACTAGAAGCATCCTACCTTTTCCACGTTATCTTTTAAGATTCTCGAAAAATAAACCCTTGAAGAAAGAGAAAGAAAGTTTTTAGCATAAGCAAGCAAATTGGGGAAAAGAGGCTTAGTGCGTTCTCCGCACTCTTATATTTTACGACTAGTTTAGCGAGCAGCTCGGAAAATCTAAAAAGTGCAAAAGAGTTAGATTTAGCAGGTGAAATAAATACGAGAGATTAAAATTATACATACAGGCCATTTCGGAGAGTTTCGCAGAATTATTATAGAGAAAAAAGTGCAATATCTTTCGCGGCGAATATTTGCGGACTATATATTTGCTGCTTTATCACGACAGTATTTAAGGTGATAAGTCATATTATTAAGAACTCTCTCTCGACATTGGCGAACGTAGCTCGACTCGCGTAAATTCAAGCGTCTTTAAACGAGCATACGAGTCGGCGTTAAATATAGAGAATTAAAATAAAATTCATACAATAATGCGTCCCAGCGGAATTTAGCGAACAATGGGACCGTTAATTTCCGGCTTACAAAAGGTCTCGACAACTTTGTTACGATGAAACGCCATCAATCTGCCTTCGTCGTTGACATAGTTTAGATTGATTTCTTTATTTAAAATACTTATTTTATAAAGGAGAAGAATTTACTTCCAATAATTCTTCACAAATTGAGCTATCGTTTGAAAGAACTCTTTAAAACATACATTTAAATCGTAGTTTGTTCTAAAAATACGAATATCTTTTATATAAGTAATAGAGAATTATTAGCAGATCAATAAATATTCGTCACTTTAAATAATATTGTTATAGTTAAAAAAAAAATACAATTAACGTAACACAAGTAAAAGAAGTAACTTAATTTTTTTAGCAAAATCATTGGACTCTATAAATTTTCGCATAATATTATATAGACAAATTAATGAATTCTTGTTTCAGGTTTTCAGAATAAATATCTTCTTTTATTAATTTACAATCTTGAGGTAATTATTCTTCATTTATAGCAAAAAATTATTCTTTTCTTCTAAAAGAAAACGATTCTTTTTTCGGAAAAAAAAAAAAAAACAGCCGTGTCGGCGTAATCCGCTTCGTCAGGAACCGCGCTTTATCCGCGGGGGATGAGATCACACAGCCGAGCTCGGATCAAGACACACGTATATACGTGCGTATATATTCCTCATTAAGCCGTCGAAGTAGCGAGCGTAATTACGGGAGTAAATCCCCGCTGGTGGTTATCCCGCCAGTATGCCCGCTCATTAATCGGGGAATAATTACGTGCGGACCTCATCAAAGTCGTCTTGCGATGCGAGCGCGCGACGTCTCTCGACTTTCGCGTCGCCGGCGCAAATCGATTTATGCCGTTTCGTCAGCCGGGTGCACCCTGCACTTGACACATGTATATCGCCGATTAAGGGATCATCCCTGCCAACTCGAATACGGCGGAGTTTAATTGGATCGTCTTGTGCCTCGCGCCCGGGTAGACTCGAGTAGACGCGCGTGCGATTTACGCGACAAAAACGAGTACGCCTCGCGTACTGTAAATTATATTGCGAGCTGCAAATCCTCCGTTTTGTTCGCCTTTGAGCGCTGACAAAGTCGAGAGGAACGCTGGAAGAGAATTTCGACTCAATTGCGGGATGACAATAGTAACGTTGAAATTCCTCGGAATTATCTTTCTTAATTATCTCTTATCATTTTCACCATTTCATATTACAGTCACTAGCGTGTGTAATGTCGATGAAAAAATTACAATAGACATTAAGATGAAATCAAGCCTTTAGAAATGTCGTATAATAAGCAAGCTTGATTGCGAGAAAATGCATGTCTAAGATTAAAATTAATTAAAAACTTTATCGCAATTCCCATTTATTTTCGTGCTATAACCAAAGTGTCCGTGTCAGATATAAAAAGGGAACTTTTAGAACACTTTATAGTTCGTCGTGGTCGCCAACCATGTTAATTACGTGTCGAAAAGCGTTGCTCGAAGACCGTCGTGTCGCGGATCTTCCGCGGAGAAAAAAAAAAAGTAAAAGCGTTTAAGTGAAAGAAGTTAACAGTCTGAATATCGGGCTGTGTGAGACTCCATCTAATTGGATCGCTTTTCCTGCCCGGTTGCCAAGAATTACACGTGAAAATTCTGTAGTAACGCGCGTGTGTTAAAGTACCTTCTACCCAGCGTGCAAATATAGACGAGTTGGCTTCCCTTTGCGTTTATTCGCAAGACGCAAAGTTCCACTATGACACACAGAAAGGAACGACTAATTAAGCAGAGCGGCTCAAAGAGTGTCGAGGTGGAAAGAGGGTCTCTGTACAGGGTAGTTTGCCAAAAACAAGTACTAAATATAGCGAGCACGTCACTTTACAAATTTTTTTTACGCGCATCCATATTTCTCCCTACAACTTCATTAGTCTTACAACCGATAACGCGTAATTAATTTAAGACTATAATTATTCCGTTTTATTAAAGTCCAAAGTTTACAGTTTCATATTTTTATAAGAGATTAAAATGATACAGGAAAAATTTGCTTCCCTCTTTCTTTGCTATCTTGTGCATATTATTCTCCGAGATACAAAACTTTCAATCTCCAAACAAAAAGTTAGCTATAACAAATTCCGTTACCCGAATCAATTACGTGCTCCAACTTAGCAGCGATACTTTCTAGAGCGAGGAAATTAATGATGCATCCCGACGGCCGGAATTATCCGGCGAAGGGAAACGACCGCGAGTCACGTGACTTACGGGTGATAAAACTCCTTCATTTTAGGAGATATCGTGGACCACGATGAAAAAGAGATGAACCGCGATATCCCGCTCTAATATCTCGAAGTAGAATGGCGCTTTTATGTCCCGCATCATCGTACGTCGTTTTCCGGACAGATTTCAGAACAGGTCGTAGCTGCGAGCGATGTTGCATGCGAGGACAACAGACATCCAGCCAACTTGACGAGAGCCATTCTTTCGTTCATCGCACACGAAATGAACATCCGCCTCGTCACTTTGTCGCACGTGACGCGTCATGTAAAAACAATAGTTATTTCCGCACGTTAAAATGAACGACATAAATATTGTCCTGTCATTTTATCGATGCTGAGCGCGACTATTCTCTTCGCTCAACTTCGCTGACATTATTTGAAATTTATTTATGTAATATTACTTGTGTAATTATTATTTTCATTATGTATATTATGATAAAAATATATTTGTATTTTTACATTTAATATTATTCAGTGGTTGTACCATTATTATATCACAAATGCATTATAAAATTTACACATATTATATTATAATGCATATTAAATCTTTATTCTATACCTCTCTTCATTGAATAATTAAAAAAAAGCTTTTCAAAAATTTACCCATTGATTATTAAGTAATAAAAATGTTAAAATAAATGAAAATAGCTGAGTCTCGAATTTTTAATTTAAAATCCAATTACCTTCCATTTTTTCATTTATTCTGAGCTTAATCCGCGCACGTTGGCAACCGGGGATAATATCGATGCAATTATGTCAACCTACTCTCATTATTGGAACAACGTAAACGCGTAACGCGTAAACGCGTATTAGAAAACATGCTGTATCAGGGGAATACACGATGGGATACGTACGCATATACGAGGGAACGCATATACGACGCTGTGAATTAGATCAGATTTAATTTTTAACAGTTAACATGTATATATATATATATATATATATATATATATATATATATATATGTATAATAAATTCGTATTCATCTGGCCGTTGCACAAAATACATGTTTGCAAAGCCCGATTTCATGTTGCAATGAAATATTTATTAATACAAGTCTCTATATATAGAAGTTAAAAGCAATTAAAACATTCATACAACTAAAAAAAATTGACTATACATTTTCTGACACAAAAAATATAAACTTTTTTTGATAAATAATATTCTTTCATTATATTATATTTTCGAATTAAAAAAATCTAACCGATTATCTAATTCACTCACGTTGTTGAGATTAAACAGAATAGAACCCATAAAGTGCAGTAATAAATAATATAAACTGTTCTTTATAGTTTCTTTATAGATTCAACGATGCAATTCAGTGAACTATGAACTCTGTTTAAAATTATCTAATCTATTAAAATTTTAAAGATTTATGATATATCGCCATTCCTGCGTCACACACAGTACACAAGATATTGTTCATAAAACCTTCGACATATGTGCTTGCGAAAAGTCAGATTTAAAATTTTTATCGTCCAGCTCTCGACAATTTCTCGAGATTCAACAAACGCAAGCCGAGTTTCCACAAGCAACGTTATTTTAATAGTTTTTGTCAACTTACACGCCGCATGGGCAGACATGCTGCTTTCGTATTTCATTTATTTGGAAAATTTTATTTGGCGAATTTTATTTATCTCTGAAGAGACGTCAACAATCGTCGTTTTCAAACAACGATAATGAAATTAAGGAACCGACTGTAACGTTACGACAAACATGCATATCTTGCATATCTCTATTGTATTCAGAATTTATTAAATTATATGAGAATCGACAGATTTCGAATTGAACTTTGAACGAGTTTCATACTTAAAAAAAAAAAAAAATATTAAAATTCAAGAAAGCTAATAATTAATTTTTGAATAATTAGCTAATTAGCTAATAATTAATTTTTGAATACTGGTTAAATATTTTTAAGCATATGCATTCTATTATAATTCAACAACAAAAAAAATATTTTTAAAAATGCTTACTACTTAATTTAAATTATTTGACGATGGCGAGGCATATACTATAACTTTGTAATCTTATTTGAAAAATACGATATATCATCCGTTTTAATTTTATATAGCATAGGTCTCGCTCTCGGGTGACTCGCATTAAGATGTATATTCAATTGTCGCGGAAAAGTGCGGAGAAAGAGGTCAGAAGAAGAGGGTAATCCGTCTTAAATTGTACACAAACTGCGCGCTATCGCGACGCGGCGATAAATTCAGTTTGCAGACTCGGGAGTTCGCGTCAAAGCCTCCGCCGCGGCAAAAAGAAAGCTAGGAAATGAGTTTCGCGACGGGGCTACGCGACTTCGCCGCAAGATAATCCAAAGCCAGGCGCGATAAGTCAGTCGGTTAAGTCCCTTCTCGCATTGTGGAAGCGAGGAGAAAGGGTTGAGAGCGCTCGTGGCGGCCGCCCACTTTGGTCGAGGACGTTTCCTTGGGTGCCCGAGGTCATTACGATAATCAACGGTTAGAGACCGCGTGCCGAGAATTGTGGTTTGTAATTTTGTGCTGTTTCCTACCGGTGGCACATTTTTATAGACCGACTGGAAGAATTATTTGCACAACGGAACGAAGCGCGAAGGCACCCTTGCGAAAAAAAAAAAAAAAAAAAAAAAAAAGAACATTCGATGCGTAAATACTGAGCGATATTAAGCTCGCAAATGGCACAAATGTTCTGTGCAATTACAGCAATAATAACTACAATAAGTGGCTTTAATGAGCGGACCGAATATTGATTCTAAGAATATTTTAAATTTTAAAACTGTAATTCGTTTGCGAGGAAAATTATGACTCGCGAGTGTCTTACATTTTCAACCATAAATGTAAGAAGTTGTGTAAATCATCATTTATTTAATCTTACGATGTATTTAGTTATATATTTATATATTTCTTAGTTGGATATTTATATATTATATATTTAGTTATATTTTTGAGAGATTCTCTTGTATGAGAAAATTTATATGTGATTTTAGCATAATTGCAATAAAACATTTAGAAGCAGCTTGAAACTCTAACCGCTAAGGCCAATGAAAAAGTACAAGAGACTACAGCAAGATACGACACTGAGATGACACCAAGACTCACCAGGAACTCGCCACTGCCGAGACTCTGCTGAGATCCGTCCGGCGTGACGGCGAGATCCGCGACGATCGACGTGGAGAAGCTCCTGCGCGCTTGATGATGACACTTGTGAGGACCAAGATTCCTCTGGGTGGCATAGCCGGAGACCACGGCGCTTTCATTCAGCTTGGACGACCAGATCTCTTGCTCGCGTTGCGGCGACTGGCTGATGGTGCGGTGCTTGGTGAACCTGGAGATACGCTCGGTCTTCACCCAGTCGTGATTCGGACGGGGCTGTCGCGTGATCGTCTGCAACGACTTCATGGCGTTGAAGCGCGAGAAACCGTCCTCCATCGCCGCTGCCCAAAGATGATCGGGTAGATCCCTGGAACCGCACTGCGTTTCGACGGATTGTCGGTCCGAGGAGGAGCCCAGGCCGGAAGTGGTCGGTGTGGTCGGGTAGAATCTCCGGTAAGAGGTGTCCTTGGAGTCCTCGATATCCGTGGAGTAGAAATCGCCATCGCGCGACTCCAATGAGCGATTGTTCTCGTGCAGATTCAGGGACGAGCCGATGCCGGTCGAGGTGGTCGAGGTGCGGCAAAATCGCCGCTCGTTCGCCGACGTCCATATCTCATCTGTGATCGAGGAACCGATCCCCGTGGAGGTCGTGGGCGTTCTGCGCGAGCGAGTATTTCTATAGCCGCTATTGTATTGATACGGCGGGATATTGAGATCTTTTATACTCTCTAAGCCAGTTATACAGTAACACGCTCGGTTTCGTTTTAATTGCGTTTGAAAAAGACAAAAAAAGTAGACTGATAACGAAATTTCGATTTCAATAGACTGAAGAGAATTCAATTTGTATTAGAAGCTAAGTTTCTGTCAAAAAAACGCAAGAAAAAAAATTAATCGCAAATTAATTAAGATAAAGATGTATGTTAAACATATAATATTTAACTAACTAAACATATAACTGAACTATGTTACATATATAACTAGATATAAGTTAACATTTCGATGACAAAGACTCGACTTGAAAAATGATTTCTGATATAATAGTTTAACGAAACTTAAGCATCTTAAAAATATTTAAAAATAATTCAAAAATACATTTTTATTTTGATATTTTTCTGATAATATAAAAGCTGTGAAAACTTTCGACAAGCTTGCTCTCTTTTCTTTTTTTTTTTTTTATTACGAGAATTAAAAGAGAATTTTAAAAGAAAAACTTTCTTTTAAATTTAAAATTTTCAAAAAATTTTAAAATGATTAGTCAATTTCGCGAATAACGGTATATACCTATGAGGGAGGTTTCTCTCTCTCCAGAGCTCGTCCGGATTCGCAGGGGACGTATGGCTTATAGAAGAGGCTGCGGCGAGAGTAGTGTGTTGATTCGCATAGGAGCATCTTTGTGGGAACCCCATCCCCTCGTCCAGGCCGGCCGCCCAGAGTGATTCGAGGGGTAAGTCCTGGGCGCCCACGGGGGTGCCGCCGGCGCCCTTGCCGCTTCCCGTTCCCGTCCCGTGTTTCCCCCCGTTCCCGGTGGAGGGGAACACTCTCTCGGCACCCTGGAGGACGCAGCACATACTCGTGCCGCCTCCCTCGCCACTGTCCCCGATGCCACCACCCTCCTCCTCCGCCTCCGACCCCCGGGAACCAGCGCTTTGCAGGCAACCTATTGTGACCGAGCTTTTGACCTGGTGCCAGGCCTCGACCCCTTTTTTTAGGAGGGGGTGACGACCCTCCCGGTGGTCGGTTTCTCTTGTTCGTTCTTCCCCGGCAGGCCTTGCAGGCCCGACCAGCTCTTCAAGGCCGACCCTTCATCCTTAAAATACCTTGCGCCTTTTTTTGCTAACGTTTCTTCGTTTTATTCGATTAATCGTTTAGAACTAATGATCACGGAGTGATAATGATGATGATGTCGATCAACGTAATGCTCCAGAGTATGTCTTCCTTAGGTAGAAACAATTTGTTGAGAAGACTCGAGTACACTGAAAGTTGGTTTCGCTGTTGTAACTCGCAAACAGAGTAATTTAATATCATCGTTGCGGACTTTTCGCAGAACTCGTGTTCGAGGAAATGTGGAAAGATTGCGGGAAAAGTGTACTGGGAATTGTGTAACAAAATATTTATACAAAGAAATGTTATCTAGTAATCCTGAATATTTCTCGATAAAATATCATATAAATACATAACATCGATATTTCCTCTCTAATTCAGTTTGCAAAATTGTTATCAATTTCCTATAACTATATTAATAATGTATATCATTTAGATAAATACACTGACGAGATAATATCGTGATATTTAAATTATATCTATCTCGCTGGCAATCCGACAATCTGTCATAACTTTATAGGATAAGTTATTATAGCAGCGAACTTTTTGCATCGCAGCGTGGTAAATTATCAGAAACGTGACAGACGTCGTGACACGGAGTCGAAATTCAGTGCTGGCGTCTATTCCACCTGTCATAGCGCTTCCGTGCCATTCTTCTTTCCTTTTTTTTTTTTTTGTTTATTTGTTCTGCGCGGCGCGACGTTAATTAGCTAATGAAGACTAACGAGAACGCGAAAGCCTAGTGTGAAGTCCAGCCGATCCGGAGTGCAAATACAAACGCAGATCGATCCCGAGGGCATTCCGTAAAGCTTTCGATGCCGACGGAATTCAATGGCCATTATATCGCGCGGGCAAATTGAAAGCCACGTAATTCGTTATTTACCGACGCAGCTTTGTAATTGACCGGGGCACGGCGGACCCGATGATTTATCGCGATCGTTGGGACCCTTTTCGCCGGGACCGATCTGTCCCGCTCGTGTCGACTGTCCCAGACGGAGATTTACGAGCGATACGACCGTCGAAACGTAGGCAGAAACGTATGGTGGTGGCAGCCCCGCGTTTGAAGAGAATCTGATTTTGTTTGTATAGAAGGGTTTGTATAGAATTGTCAAAACAAGCCGCGACCTGTTTTATTTTACATTCTAAAAAAAGGTCCGGTCCAAGTTTAATTTTATAAGTCCCATAAATATTTCATATGTAAATTACAACAAATATCTTGATGTATTTCAATAATACAAACAATTGCTGCGTCAGATTTAATGCGGTCTCCCCTTTAATGCGATATTGTCGGTTAATGATAAATAAGCCAATCACGTTCTGATTTTACTTCAGGAATATTGCAACGGTACCATGATATTTGTGCGATCAAATTAGTATCTTGTTTACCCTTTAAACGTGCTAGTCTAACTTGCCAAATTAAACTCGACGCGTTTTCCCGAAATTCCCAGTGCACCAGACGGAAATAAATTGGCAAATTACGGAGTTGCATATCATGCACATTGATTGCATAAAGTTTGTATTAATTCGCGGCCAAGCGCAAACGCAACCAGAAAGATAAATCTTTTCTCCAATCAAAAGGGATTTTTCTATTTTTTTTTCATTAAAAAATTCCCCTATTGAAAAGTTGCAATCTGAATTCAGCGAAGGAATAAAATTTGCGATAAAGATGTAATGGACGATGAAATTCGTGACGTATGATAAAATCTCCGATATGAATCTACGATAAAATTTGTCGCAGTTCTAATACGATGCGACGCGACGCGACCTATTTTACTTAATCCTTCCATTCACGTACGCGTCAAATATGCGCAAGAGTCGCTCGCGACATAACTCTTTGCAGAAGAAGCTCTTCTTTAACGGATTTACTGGCGGAAATCCACGATAGATGCGAAACTTCATGTGGACGAAAACGTAGCTTCGACGGAGATCTCTCGACGAATTTTCCTTCGCATCTCCGTCAAGATCACGTTCTTCGGTTCACGATTTTGATATTTGAAAATGTAACAAAAGATGAAAATCCCTCTTCTTCTTTCTGATAAGACCGCGTTAACGATCCGTGATAATACTTTTCAATATAGCAGCGCCTCTCTTTATTGAAATGTGTTACAAAAATAAATCAAATTAAATTTAAAACGTGATCTACTTTAAGATTAGTCGTATGCTTCTGGAGTCTATATATTTAAATTAAATTTTCTGTTATTTATAAAAATATTTTATAATAATCAAAATATATGAAACTTCTTTTATAATGGCTTTCTGTTGATTGAATTAATTATATTGTTTCGGTAAACAAGTTTATCGCTATAATAAATTTTGTACCACAATCTATTAATAGTTAATTAGTAATTATTAGATTAATTTGCAGTTTTTTTCAAAGCTGTAATCTCTCTCAAAGTTATTTGTAAAAAAAATACGTTAACGAAAAACTGATTAAAAAACTCTAAATTATAAAATTCAAAAGCAAATTCAAATTTATAAACATTAAACAATAAAAGAGTAGATAGAATATTTTAAAGCAGTAATTAATATGTAAAAATTCGCATATAAATGATATAAATAAATTCAAAAAATGCATATATAAATATTACTTAAAGCTAATAAAATAGTAATTTCTCAGTTACAAAAATAAAATATATAAAATTGAAAATTAAAAGATAAATATTTTTGAAAAATAAAATATATATTTCTCTCATCGGTTACCTAATAAAAAAAAGTATTATTTATAAAAAAAGTAACGATAAAGATATAAATAAATCTACTTTTATCATCAAAAGAAATATTTGAAACTTAAAATTGATAAAAGAAAGACTCTTTCTACATTTATAAATATATTTTTTTCGCCTGCGCGCAAATAACCGCGGTTTTCAGAATTGATAAAAGAAGAAATAATGAAAAAAATTCAAGTACCACGCCAGTGAGAGGAACAAGAAAATAAGGGTCACTAAATATTTATAGAATACTCTACCAACGTAAGACGAGGCGATTCCAGGCGATACGCGATGTGCTTGCAAAAAGGTGGATGTATAAATAAGCAAGCGTCTAAGAAGTCGACGAGACGCCCGATGAGGCGCGAACGAATATGCGGACAGGGCAAGTTGAAAGGGCAAGAGCGAACGTCTTCGTCCGTTCAAGTAGTCGCGAAATGAGCAAGATCCATCATTACGATCCATAATAACGCGGACAGCCACGCTCGCACCGTCAGAATAAACACGGAATTTAATATTGCTATGTTACTGCGACGGGCGTATGCAACATTACCGATATGAAATTTCCGCACAGCACCGCGGAATTTCCGCACATACGCAACCATATGCAAATGACTACGTACGTGGCAGAAATTCTGTTACGTTCGCGATTGGCGTATCTCGATCTCATTCGACTGGATTAAAAAAAATTACAAGCGCATACAAAGAGACGTCAAAGCGTCGAGCATCGTCGTCGTTAACTCGCACGAAATGAATTATACGATAAAAAACACGTTATTGTCATTAACGTCATCGATCAATATTCAAATCGATATTTAAATGCAATCATTTTTGTCATAATAAAAATAATATATACATTATAAATGAGTATATGAAATAAAATGTGTCTCTTAAAATATAATTTTTTAATTTGGAAGTGAGAAATTTCTAATGGTTCTCTTTCTTCTCTGAGTTAAAGAACGTCATTCTCCTCACATTATTGTACACAACAATAATTTATAGCAAATAATTTATAGCAAAACATATATTATGTTTTAAGGACAATCCTCCAATACGGAACATCCTAGACACGCGATTAATATCCATAAAACATATTCTGATTAAGTGCCGGAAAAAGGAAAAACTTACCTCTAATCTGGTAAATAAAAGTGAATAAGTGAATGAGAGAGAAAGAGAGAGAGAGAGAGAGAGAGAGAGAGAGAGAGAGAGAGAAAGATAAAAAAACAATCAAAGACGGTTGAAGGAAGGCAGAGCGCACGTTGCGGTGTAAAATGCGATAAAGTATGATCGTCATTAAATATTTATAAAATGCTTGCGGGTTATATAAGGGCAAAATGGCGTATCGGGTGAGTCGCCTCCGTGTACCTCATAGCTGGCTCATGCGTAAAACCATGATTTTCATTTAATGTCTCCATGAATACACGGTCTCTCGTATACGCGATGGCGACAGGGAAAAGCGGCCATGGATAAAGAAAGGCGCGCACGCACGCGCTCTCGCGAATCCGCCGACTTTTACATGCACTCTCGGGTGGAGTACCATGGGTACATGTGCGTATGTAGATCACACAACGCGGTATTGCATTTATTTCGCCGTCGTAAAAGCGATGTCTAGACTCGCGAAACGGCGGATGCTCGTAAAAGCCGGACGACCCGCAGAAAAAAATAACACCTAACGGAAACGGAAGAGCCCCCCCTCCTCTTCCAAGTTTGCATCTTCCGATTCGTGGAGTTAATAAAATTCACATACAAACTCTGCATAGATACACGGGAAGTCTCCATACAAATTGCAATTTGATTATTTTTTATATAAATATAAAAAATAACAGACCAATAGAAAATGTTTTTATTGTGTATAATTATTGAAAAGATTTTTCGAGTAAATAAGGATTTTCTACATAGTAAGGGAGAAGAAATAAAAGAGATATCTTCAGATTTTTACGAATTTTAAATTCACATAATGTGATACGTTTTTATATCGTACGCGATATTAATTTAATATTATTTGACATAACATTTGTAATAAAACATAAGAAAAGAAAGAAAAAAAAAAGATCTTCTAAGAATAGAATTAAAAAAAAAGCAGAATAAAACTCGATAAATTATCCATAAACGTGATGGAATAACAAACCTATAAATAATGGTGAATAATTTAAAAAATAGAATGGGGTCAAAAGGGGGGAAAAACGTGGGACATAAAGCACGATGGTCAATCTAGCATAAATATTGTCAACGAAATTCCGAGATGTAAAGCCTGCGATCGGCAGCACATTTCATCTTTGCAGTCAATATCAACAGCGCTTCGCGTTTTCGATTTTGGCGGATTTGTTCGGCCCATTCTTTTTTTTTTTTTTTTTTTTCAGTGCCAGTCATTAATTGTCTGCAAAATATGATCGGTCTACTTGTGCCAGGGACAGACGGCTTACCAGCGCATAAAAAAAAATGTCACTCACGATCGGTTTATGATCGACACGGGAGAGCTCGCAACCAATATCGAGGATTTTTATTTATCATTTATCTTGACAGCTTAATAATACGCATTTCATTCACGTGACGCCGATGAGTATAATACAGAACGGCTTTCAACGTAAAATAATTATATCCTGTCGTTTGCGATTCCAGCGCGTAATTAGTTAATTGCATCATACAGCGTGCTGTGGTACATTTAAATTATCACAAGTACAAAGTTGTTAATTCTATCTCATTATCTCGCAAGCAATATAGTAAACACGAGTATCGGTGATACACGAAACAATTAATTGTATATGTATAAAAATTGTAATATAAAATGTAGTATTAGTCTACACTGAAAAAAATAATTTTGTTGTAAACAAAATTTGGTAGAGTTAAGCAAACATTTTAATGTATGTTCAACCAAATGTTTAATTACTCCAATCAAAAAATTTGTAAATTTTATCCTGTATATAATAAATTTGGTTGGCTCAAATAAAATATTTTATATTGCCAATCATAATAAGTGTACTACATTTTGGTTGCAGTTAAGAAAATAATTTTTTCAGCGTACGATATCTTTGTGTTGTAATATAAGCTTTTTCTTTCCCCTTCGAGAGCAAGACCTTTCAGGTTCATTAACTCGAACTACTCTTATTCGAAATATCTATCGAGACAATTGGTAACGGAATCACGGCGTGATATCGATTGAAACGAGAAGGAAAGCGGTATTACGGCCTGTAATAAAAGTAATTTCCATAGAATTTCGTAGAATGGACCGCATAGAGAGGAATTGTGTAATTTAAGTCCCGCTTCATGCCCTTCTGTGCACAATATTCCAAGAGAAGGAAAAATGCTGCGTCCTGGGAAATCCTGCGTTTCATGGAGACGAGCAAGTTTTCGACTACGGTTTTATTTTATTTTTTCAACCGTCGACAATATGCATTTCTATGACATAAAATATTTTAATATGTAAAAAAATAATATAGCGTCATATTGAAATTACCTTAATTATAACCTACAAAGAAGGGATAATTTTCTATGACAATTGACTTTTATCACTATTTCTAAAAAGATATTACGTAATAATTCACTAGTCGTACTCTTTCACAATTTAACAATTTTAATTTTAAATATCCTTTCTATAAAATCGACATGAATTCATTAGGTTTTCTCGCCGATATCATGAAAATTATAAATTTTTATATAAATTTTTTAAAAAGAATAAAAAAAAGTTTGGAGGGTTTTCGCAAAAATTTTAAAGAGATCTTCAGAACATCTGGTGATGTCACGGTCCTATCCTAGATTTCTTTTTGGTGGCGACGATGTGGACGAGGAGGACATTTGTTTTCACGTTAGAAGCAATGGAAAATTGTCGTGGTCACGGCGCCGTGAAAAATACGGCTGAATATATCCCGCTCACGTCTTCTCGTCTCCCACGAGCCGCTCGTCGCCACCTTTTTATGACATGTCAAGTGTAAATCCCCGATGCCTCCTCTCAACGCGATGAATGGGAATGTGTGTTTAACATCAAGACAGAAAACTCTGCCCCAAGAAACCGTTCTGTGACATTCGCGTCATTCCCGCATTTATTTCCCTAACATTCTAGAATAAGATGAATGTCTGGTGCGACGATGCTTTCGCTACTGCGTGGGTAATGATCGGTCTTGTCTATTCATAAGCCTTTTTATTTCGAATCTCGAGAACGATTCTGCAAATCGAGAACGAGCACATCGCGCTATAAATCTAATGCAGTTTCTGACAAATAGCCAATTTGAACATAATGCAATTTTGCACTCGCGAATTAATAAAATAAACGATGCTTCAAATAATAAAATAAACAGTGCCGCTTAACATCTTTCCGATAAAAAAAATTATTGACACACTTTCTTTTTATATTTACGGATAATATAAATATACGGATATAAATGTTGTATCTTTCGGTAATGCTTTTAATCCCAATAAACTGCGTTTAGCTCGACACCGTATTCAATATTGTTTGCCGGGGCTATTTGCTGAATTTCGTGGATTTCCGCGGGCTCACATCGATCAAACAGTCACCGAGTCGACAGTGAATAATGAAAATGCGCTTGGAAAAAATGCGATGATAAAAGCGTGTAAACCCGCCGTCGTTGTTTCCCGATCGACGCGTTTCCTCTATCCACGCGCGCGTTTGCTCTAACACGCTCTTTAATTTGCTCGACGTTTAGCTCGCCGTTGGGAAAACAGTTGTTTCAATTTATTCGTCCGGCGCGGCAATACGCTACCTACGACGCTCGTCCGCATTGCGGCGCGCGGCAGGTGCGAAATGGCAGCAATTGAATCCCTTTAAATCGCTTTAATTGCACGTATCCGTCGCTACGACGCAAACAGAAGTAACGACGACGCGCGACATCTCGGAAATATATAACACGCCCCGAAATTGCGGGCGACCGCCCCCGCGCGCACGATCGTTAAATTTTTCGTCCGCGCGGAAAGTCGGAACGACGCGATTATACACCGGACGATTACGTAAATTCGCATAATTCGCGAATCGAGCCAGTGCATAAGTGCCCTTTGGGCTATCAAATAAGAAACAATATCCGGATGCTCGTTGCAACAATACCGTGTAAAATATAAAACCCATTGGGAATCGGCCTCGAGCTTCATTTACGCGATAGCATAAATTCATCGACCAACGTATTTTCGACGAGGTTTCGTTTAACTTCCGGAAAGAGCTGCAAATAAATCTCTATCTTGAGCGTTCACAGCAAACGTGATCAAAATTTTTATAATTTTGAATATTTTAGATACTTTTGCGTAAACCGTGCGATATATATATATATATATATATATCCGTGTTAAAATTATGATTACACACTCGCGCGAAAAATGAGATCGGAAAATGATGCGGTCGGCGCATGCTTATCTGCACGACGATAAATGGCACGCGAGCTCGTTACCAGTTTTCCGGTTTTACCCTAGCGTATCCGGAGTGGAGTGGTCTGTACTTTACGAGTCACTTCAGGAATCCCGATGGCACAGCGGCTCGTCGAAGGCAAGGCGAAAACCATAACTTTCAGTTCGCTGCTCGCGTCTGCTCGCTCCGTAAAATCCCGATTCGGTCTCCTTTTCAGGTCGCGCTCGTACCTCCCCTCTTTCATCCCGTTCACGCACCTGTACACGTAATTGAAAACGAATTGCCCGCAGCCAGTTAATTTAGCCGTTTTTCCGCTCGCGAGTTTCCCTTCCTCCTCGCCTCCTGTGCTTTACGCATTTGTGTTTTACTGTTCTTCTGCGATTCTCCTCGTTACTTTGGCATAACGACTACCAGTTACAACCGTCGCGTGTAATCCGCGTCGACCAGCTGCGACTTGTTCGGAAGTTGAGCTCGTTCAGTTTCCGCAACGCGGTATTTCCCCGATATCGCTGATGACGTATTTGCATGCTTATTTGTTTTGTTAATGTATATGTTTCGTGCACGTCATATGCGCCCTATGTTTTTATATGATATTTGTTATTTATGGAAAACTGGAAATTCAATCAATGTCGAACGTTTGTAAACGTTACAGAGTATCAGAATACATAGAGTCTATATTTCATTCGTTACAATATCACTATCCATACTTTTATTTAAATTTATTTAATTAATATATATTACGCTGTAATATATAATTTCCATATTCTTTTTCATGTGTCACAAATGTTTTTCTATAATGATTTCTAGATGTTGCAATCGCTTTAATTTTTACACAATGTTAAGTAACATAATTAAAGAATTATTTTGTTACTTTTGTATAAACTTATTTAGATTAAACATGTGTAAATTAAAATCTATTCAGTCTATTCAGTCAAAGATTATTAAATTATGTTTGATTGTCAAAAGAGTAACAAAATTTCGAGCAAAAGAAAAGGCCTGAAACGTTTGTTTTATCAAGAAGATAATGCCGACTTTTGTTGTTTTTTAATGATTTCATTTCAAAAACAAAATACATCCCATTTACTGTTATCGCTGCAATTCTCAAGTTGCAATTATCATCAATTGCAATAGTCAGCATTCTCGATACGACAAAAGCACGAGATGCTCCAAAGCATCCTCGCGAAGGAATTTTCACAACCGCAGAATCTTGTTATTAATGCAAACTGCTTTAAAATCAATAAAGGATTAATAATAAATGATTCAACGACCAACTTGCCAAGATTATTAAAAGTTATTAGAAAAGAAAAGAATATTTAGATAACATTATTTAGTTGGAGCAAGCGAGTTGACATTCATAAAAACCAACACAACACTCGAATGAGAAAGCAGCTAAAGAGTGTTAATCTTCTGGTATGAAATTGAATAATCAATGTACAAAATGAGTTACGAGTATAAGTCTTATGTAAATTACATAAATAATTCCATTGTATATTTTCTCATACACCTTTATAAATGTATACAAAATTAAGACAATTAGCATAGCCATGCACCGAGTCACCGCCGATTGTAATTGCTAATTAGAGTTATAATTTACATTTGTAGCTTCGCGAATGTAGATTCGAAACTTAAAAAAAAAAAGGGGGGGGGAAAGAGAGATTACGCGAGCGTAGAATGTGAATGGAGTAACGAGACAAATGCGCGGAGATATCACTCTTCGCATACATGGCAATGTTGTTCTGGCAAATGCGCGTGTTTTTGAATGCAATCAAGTCGTTCGCACACGGTTCACGTTGAGTAAATATGATCCAAAGCTCGTTTGCACGACGGCGTAGTTGCAGTTTGCACAGCGTCAAGAGAAAATTTTTTTCCAATAATATCGATGTTCACCGGCGGTAGAGCATTATCACGCTTAACTGAAAATTTTTTTTCATTTAATCTCGTCCGAGATGTGATCGAAGTCTGAAGATATTTCATTCTAATAACACATCTATGCATCAATCGAGTACTCTCTTATCAACACTACTGTGAAAACACGAAGTTCGAAATGCCAAATGAGAAAAACGTTTGGTCGTTTGTTAATTATTTCATTAATAATTAAATAAATTAATCTAACTCAACATTTCGTTATTTTATTTTCCGCCTTAATATTTTCTCTTCGTTCGAGAAAGAAAATTGTAATGCTTTTATTATATTTCAGATATTATTGCCACGTTATACTCACTAGTTTTTGATTGCACGGATGATACGGGGGGGGGGGGGGGTTGGGCAAGAGGAACATACGTAGACGTGCAATCGCGAAGTGGGCCTGGAAAATTTATAAACCTTCCTGCTTCCGGAAGAGGATCTGGCGAACGTGACCACGTTGAGCAAACTGCTGCTCCATTAGGATTAGACCAGCTATACCGAAAAAAGAAAGACGACGGAAGACACTAATGCCAGCGAGGATTTAGACACATGCCGCGAGAAACTCCCCTCTCGCATTCCTTTCGTTCTACGGCAAGTGCAGAATTTTCGAGCTACCAGCAAAATACGATAAATTGATAAGGAATACTTTAATGCGACAGATTGCTTCCATTAATTTCTTGTAAATTGTTGACAAATATTTTATCTCAAACTATTCTTTTCTGTAATATCGTATAATCGTATTAGAATTTAATTTCATAATATTTTATGAAAAATAATAATTATGTAAATATTTAATATAAGCGACCTAGAAATTATAAAATATTGCCTGTTAAATAAGCTACAGGATAATAAACGTAGTCTCTTGGCACATATAAATATTTATATAAATGCATGATAAATTTTGTTTTTAATGTTATATTTAAATTCATACATTTATATATCTAATAGAAAGGGATAAAAATATATACGCTTAAATTTTTTAAATAGGGTACGAGTAAATGTATAGACTCTAAAATATTAAAGTAAGGGAGATGTACAACAAACATTAGGGATGAACATTACGTGAATGGGTGGAAAAATGGTAAGAGTATAAGAAAAATAAACTCCGAGTTTCGCCTCATTTAAAATCCTAATTGGCTTGGCCACGGAACTAGTAATCGTTAACGGTTAATGCAAAGAAGGATTACAAATTAGCAAGTACCAGCTCACGAATTATTGTCGGCACGCGAAATATCTCTGCGATTTTTCGCCTGTCGGAAATTTCACTCATGTTTCTCATATTATCATATTGTTATCATAAATTAATACTCTTGTTTTAGCTAATTAGCTCCTCATGGCGCTTAAAGGATTATTGAAATGCATTCAAAATAAAATGCATTAAAATAATTATCTTTTTATTTAAATTATAAATACATATAATGATAAAATCCGGGAAGAACAATATAAATTCTCTAGAAAGAGGTTTTTTTTTCAATATGTCTACAGTATTCCTCCAATACATTATACATCGATCGGTTGCATATGCTTCTACAGTATAAATTGGTACGACGTAAAAATAGCATATCAAATATATTTTATATATTTTTGATGTTCGCCATGAAAGCTTCAAGCTAAAATGTATTCACATACTTTTTCCTTTCCTAACTGAAGTATGAGTCAATATTATGTAACCCAGACCGTCCAATTCAATGCGATCCAATCAAGTCTGTTTCATATTTTTATAATATTTACATCGGATTTTCAAATAGTAATTTCGTATCATTTCCTCAATATTTTTTTTTCGGAAATGGAAAGTTAAAATTAGCTCATTCGCTTTTTAAACTTCTTACGCATTCGATTATCAATATGGCTGGTAGAAAGCGAGACGATCAAGGAAATCTCTTTTTGTTGAGATCATCAATTATCGCCCTTCGTAAGTAACGATCGAGTGCTTTCACGGGCGTTCCCCCGAGATCCTTCAATATTAATCGGGAACGGTAAATGCGTAACATTATTGGCCCACGGAGATTCGGAACGGTGTTAAGCGAAGCCGTGTCACCACCGCCCGGCGCGAACGTCGCAACGCGCCCTCATTGTTAATGTCGATAACCGATACTAACGAGTTGTCCGTAACGGTCCCCTGACTCACGCGACGCATTATAAACGGTTCCTTGTGACAGTCGACATTGAATAATGACAGTTGTTGTTCGGACGTAGGAAATCGAGCGGCGTTGCGGCGGCTGCTGCGTCTACGTTGCCGTAGCGCAACGTCAATGTTACTTTAATTTGACGGAGAAACGCAAGCACGAAGCGCAACGTTGCGGGTGTGCGACTTCCCGTTTCACCCTTTCGGAGGAAGAGGGATGTCGTCGTTAAATATCGTTAGGACGTGTGTGTTTCGAGCGCTAAACTGAAAAGTAATAACACGACTGAAATATACAAATGTCGAGAGTAATTTCCATGAATTGTACCGCATCTAAAAGATTATCTTTTCAAAATGCTTCAAGTTGATCTTTCAAGTTTATTAACAAAATTACAAATGAATTATTAAAAAAAAGTCTGGCTCTTAGTTGCTCTATCATTTTTTTTTTTGTTGTGATTAATTTTGAGAATCCTTTGATACTTTATTAAAAAGATATTTCCCTGCAGTCAAAATTCATGTTACGCAGACTTCAATTTTCTTAGTAGAAGGAAATGTAATATGCTTTGTCAATATGTTTCAAATGTGCGTTCATCGAATGACAAGTATCGAATTTATCTCGTTTATATTTGTTTAGTCGATAAATTGCATATTGCAGTCTCGGTTACGTTTTTCTAACGACAGCCCGCGGCGCAAGGACGGTGACGGATAACACCGAAATTGTGTTTAAAAGGACGCAACTTTATTGACAAGCTATTGTTTTATCTATAAATGACTTTTATTGATTCGCGTTTTTCTCTGGCATTTACTTTGTCACTCACAAACAGATCTATAAAGCGAAAATGGAAATTGTAACACACTACAGCATTGTAACGCGTTGAATGACCAGATTAAAAAGTGGATCAGCCTATAATAGTATCAGTGTAATAAAGTCACGCGTCTAAAAACTGGCAAGTTAAAAGCTTCTATAAACTTAATACAGAATATCCATTACATTTACTACAAATGGTTTTTCATAAAGATTAAGTTACAAACATCTTAAAAATTTATTTGTAAAAAAATATATAAATATAATATAAAACGTTATAACTTTAGTACTTCCATCAAATTTCATAAAGAAACATTATATTTATCAGGCATAATGCGCTATAATAAAAAAATATCCTATACTAAGTCATTATCTAATGTAAACCCCTTTTGTTAAATATTTTAGATCAGATAGCAGATAGATAATTGAACTCTTTTTATGAACTTCCGTAAGATTCAGCATCTCGAATGTTTTTTCCGGAAACTCTTTCGATTAAGGAAGTTGTAGTTCTTTCCACCCGCGTGTAAGATGACAGATGTTTCGAGGAAGTTACTAGAGATTACTATTGACACATACGGATATTTCTTCGGTTTATGAATTTCGAATAAGGAAACGAACTGTTTTCCTGTTTGAATCAAGATGTAGAATCTCGTTTCCGGCCCGCTTTCGCGAATCCCAGGGGATAGTTCTTCGCGGAGTGAGAACTCAAGCGAAAGGGATTTTGTATCGGTCGATGGAAAACCAAGCTTCGTTTCTTTCGCCTTCCCCATTCTCAATATCCGCGGCTTTTTCTACAATTGTCTCCATTATGAGCATTTTTAATAGGCTGCACTGAAAATAGAAAGTGCTGTAATACGTTCGTAAACTGTGCTTATTATTATTTTTATTTACTAATTATTTATCCGATATATAATAATTAAACTATATAATAATATATCAATCTTTCTAATTGTAACATAGCAATAAATTTTTGCAAAATTTTTAAATATTTAAATATTTTATTCAAACAAAAAATTATTTTCTCGATAATATTAGGCAAATTATTAAGTGGCCGATTAAACTTTGTACAATTTTCCAGCCAAAGAAAACGATTTAAAAATATATAGTATAAGAGAGTAGGTATTCAACTTTCAGTATTGCAGAAACGGAGTATCAAAGATCAACAAATAACTATAGCAATAAATAACCAATCTGCACAATTTGATCAAAGCTGATAAATTTAGTAGATTTGTATTGCCATTCTGATAGAAAGTGATATAGAGCTCTTTGTTAACAATTACAATGTATATTAACACGCACGTATGTATGCTCGTTAACGAATTTCATCTCTAATTGCGAGCTGTTTCGTTTGACATCCGTACGCAACATCGTACTCCATAGCGTTGCATTCCACAGCTGCAAATTGAAAAGCATTAATGTGGCGGTGAGCTTTTATGTACAAAGTGCTTCGCAAACGTGCTTTACACGGAAATTTGCGACCGCGAAAATGGCACGCAGACTTTTTCGAGAACAAACTGCGAAAAATGAATAAATATTTCCCGAATGTGGCAAACGATAAAAATATACAGAACACAAAATATACAGAAAATATACAGAACGTAAATTGTTAATAGTTTATAGATTTACAGAAGGGAAGATAATTGTGTCCCGACTGATTCATCGCATGAATAATGAATCGAGCACCTTACGCAACTTCCAACGGATGTACAAAGACTCATTAACTATTGGCAACTATGTCCCCAACTGCTTCGACGATGGACCATTAAATTAATCGCAAATAGCACATGGTGGAACACGCACACATACACACCGATACACAGCGAACGATATAATGACGTGGATACATCCGATGCTCTGTTCGCCGTCCAATCTCCAGAGAGGCGCGAGCGCTTACCTGGCGAACTCGCTGAGTAATGGCGAGAGAAGACTCGTACTCGAGTTAGATTAGATGGGGTATACCACCCCCGAAACGCGGGAAAACGGAGGAGAGCCGTCCATCTCCTTAGTGAATCATTTGTCGCGAGTGGTAGAAACTCGAATGCCCACCGCGTCCGCTTCCACGCTAATTTTAATCGTCCGGTCCCCGCGGAATTTATCCCCAATACGCCGTGTACACCCGCGACCTACGAAATAACATACGGGGAGGATTAGATCGTGGCGTGAAAATTACTGAGCGATGAAACGTCGGTGTGATACATGACTGGCGGCTCCCAGAGAGATTGCTTGTCGTTCGTGTTGCACAATGTTGGATACGGGCTACCGCGCGGACGAATTTCGACTTTTTCACTACGCTATCGCGTAGTTGATGGAGTTTCCGTTTTCTCGATTCGGCCATTCTAACGCGCGCCCGAATTCCGGGAAAAGCTTTCGTAACGCGTAATAAATGAAACAATCGGAGCGCTCGGCGATTGGACAAGTGAAGGACCTCGAGCGAAATTGAATTAAATCCACAAGTCGCGAAATAATAAATATATAATAATGAAAAAGATGTGTTGGGAAAAATTAGAATGAAAATACTCGAGTCGACAAATCGCGAGAATTTAAATTTCAATGTACTTCAGTTTTCGCTTGTCCAACTTACTATAAATCTTTCGGAAAATCTTTTCTCAATCTTTTTATCATATTGCGTATATTGTAACATAGTAAAAAATGCTATCCACAGATATATACGTATGTACATATATATTTTTTTTTATTCCGTTTTTAATTCTGCTCCTGGAAATCTCCACTCGGATCATCCCCGGTGAAACTGTAAATATCGTGCTCGATGCATCAAATCTCGAACGGTTCTCGATTTCGCGAAAAAAAAAAGAGTAATTGAAGAGTATCCAGGAGCTCGCCATTTTTCGCAATCCCGAGTGGTCGTTCGAAAAGTTCTACCCGTATTTTTATGGAGTCGCCGCAAGGGCAATCGCAGCTTAGTATAATCCAGATCTCCCACGCTCTGTTATATACATCGCTCGGTACGTACATACCGACGTCGCTCGAGGGGAAGCTCCTAGGGGCGGATAACTGTTGCTTTAGCATTTTCACCACCGTAGGATATCTCGTAAATTCGGTGCAACGCGTCTTGCCACGATAACATCGGGAAACCATTCTATTATCCGGCATGACGATGTGTGTGTGTGTGTGTGTGTGTGTGTGTGTGTGTGTGTGTGTGTGTGTGTGTGTGTGTGTGTGTGTGTGTGTGTGTGTGTGTGTGTGTGTGTGGATGGGTGAATGTGTATGCACGTATGTATTATATGTATAAACGCGTATGTGTGCGCGAATGTGTGCATTTATGAAGTTGTAGCTACTGCATGATCCAAATATTTCTGTTAATACTTCGCTGATTTTCCACGTTCTGTTTTGCATTGATACAGCATACACCAATGGATATTCAAAGATAAACGGATATTAGAATAAACTTGAAGTAATTTATAAATAATAAAAAGTTTCACATCATTTTTTTCTAAGAAGAGTAAGAATGTACTCCACGAAATTTTTTGCAATTTTATATCATTTTCATATTTTAAAATTGAGTAAATTTCGAAATCTTACACTTCCACATTTTATATTGATCCTTAAACCATCGCACGATACGCATCAGTGATTCATGTTTTCCGTTGCTTCAACGCATTTAGAAGCAATTTAAGAATATCCGACATAAATCCCCGACATTTTAAAGTCGATATTCTCCGCGCAATGGTTGATTTTTCGAGAGTCGCGTTCGTATATTTATTACTTCGACTGTTCTGTCGTTGTTAATCTCATTGCAACCCTATTCTTTTTGATCTCAATCGTTTGTAGCTTACAAATTAAACGATATACAGAATTCGTCATCTCCAGCCGCCCTCTCGTCCTCCTCTTTATTCGATACGAGCGATCCTCTTTACCATGAATAAACGCTTTATTGCGAACTTGCGCCCAATAACGGCAAGCAAATTAAATGCCGAAAGCAAATTAAATGCCTGCCGATCCACGTCTGGCTTTTCCGAGAACTTTGCACTCGTTCGTGAATAATTTTCCGCGTCTTCATCGGGAACTGCGGTGACGAATAGTTAGTATTCATGCGAGACGATTGGTCGATTAGGATTAATAGTTGATGTAGAACGAGTAATCGAGGAAGAAGAAAGAAATGCGTACAAGATTACGAGAGTCCTTCATTCAGAGTTTTTAAGTGATATCTGCGAGTTCAATTCAATTTCAACGTTAAATTTTCAAAGACAACAGAATAACAGAAATAAAACACATTAAGCAAATGTGATGTCTACGAGTTCAATTCAACTTCAACGTTACATTTTCAGAAACGAATAACAGAGATAAAAAAAAAAACGTTAAGCAAATGCATTTCAGTATTGCGCGAGATAAAAATGTAAAATTGTATGTTACAAATAAAATGCGATAATTCGATTAAAGCGTCGCTATATATATATATTTTGAAAAAAATATATATAGATATTTATGCAATGAGATTTTTTTACCTAAAGGAACAATGAGAAGAATGAGAAAAGAAACTAAAGAGGAAAAGATAAATTTGATTTCTGTCACACTTTCGTGATCAAATAATATAGGGTATTATCTCGTATCATCTTAGAGATTGTTCCGTGAATTATTCGAACGATACTTTTCTCATGTCTTAATACGGTATAGCGGCACCCATAAATTTGCCGCAATAACGATCTACGAAATCACTCCGCCATCCGCAGTGTCAACAGGGGATGGCCCGAGGGCTTCTCGAGGGAAGCAGAGCCATTAACGGAATACCGAAATTCCATCGAAAACTTCGGCGCCGCTAACTCATTCGATTATGAATGAGTTCCTCGCTTCGTCTCCCGCTGGACAAGAAGCGATGAATTTCCGCTCGCCCGCAGGAACCCGGTAACCATACGTAACACCATCCCCCTCCCCCTCTCCCCCCATATAGTTCCAAACTGTCGCGCGTTTCCGCGCTGCAGGACAATGATACGTTAATCCAGTTCGGCACGACTCCGGAGAAACCGGAGAGACCGTCTCGTATTACTCGCGCGCGACTCTCGAACCATTTGCAAATGCGTCCGATGTAACGAACTGCCCGCCGCGGATTTTTGCAATGCAAATGCGCAACGTCGAGATTTCCGCGCGACATTCCGGTTAGCGAAATGATGCGCCACGGAGCATCCCTGCTCCTCCTCCCCATCCCCCCTTTCTCCTCGTCCCAGCCTCCCATGAATATTCCCGGTAATTTCAATTATTTAATCGTGCTTGGGACTTCCTTCGAGCAGCACAATGCGAAACTGTAGACCACGAAAATTTTCCGCTCTATTAATCCGACATTCGTCCGCTCCGATGCACGATACCGTGAGAAATGATAATCGCGTAATTATACAGTGTGCGACATGAGGAAAGAAATCGTCGTGTAATTTACATTGACTTAAATTAAAAGAGATGACATACCTATTCATAAGCTTTCTTCCTAGTACTATGAAACAGCTGTACATATGGAAGAAGTATTCATTGAAGAAAAGATATCATATCAATGATACATGCTAATCAAGTTATATGTTAAATCAATTATATGTCTCGTTTTTTCTAAAAATGTAAATTGCATGAATAATTTTTCATCTCATGTTTTCAATTTCTAGAGAAATATGAGCAGTGTGCTGTTGTTATATTCAATGTCCAATTCATTCGTTTTACTAGCCAATAGTCCATGTCATGCATTGTTCAAATTACACTAAATAAAAAAATTTTTTAATTTATAACAATATATCGTAATGTTGTACAAATTGCTAACTTATATTTGAATACACGTATGTAGTTTTTGTACAACAGAGAGAGAGAGAGAGAGAGAGAGAGAGAGAGAGACAAATTTTATATTTGCAAAGTAAGATCACAGAAAATTATGAGCGAGCTTTAGAATAATCTAGCATGATCTGCATTCTTTACGATCATCATACGAATGACAAGAAAAGGTTTTTTTTAACAACTATATGTGTTTTAGTATAACATTAAAATGACGTATATTCTACAGATAGAGGCATATGTTGACACGCACACGCATTTTCTCAGAATGAATATTCGGATTAACATTTTTTTTAAACGAAATAAGGAATAAATACAAATAAATTTAAAGAATTCCTCTAAACACTAACAAGTATTTAACAAGTATTTAAACTAGCTGCGCACGTAAATGTAGAAAATGAAACTTTATTTCGAATTAACTCGACAATAAAACCACAATGCGTTTGTGTACAGCCATAAATTTTACTCTTTTTTATTTGTACGCCACCGGCAACGTCAACGACGACATAGCATTAAAAGCAAAGGCGATTTCGCCGCGAAAATTAATTTAGCATTCGTCGCGATGTTTTTGGAAGCAGAAGTTATGCCGAGAAAATCCGCGATGCTTTCTAATTTTAATTACCGCCATAAGCGTCGGCAACGCTCGGTTCTTAAGCATGCACTAAAACTTATTTCAATTTACAAGTAAAAATTATACTTATAAACATCAAGTGTTATATTTATTATTAATTACAAAATTCATCCTATATTAAATTAGTAAGTCAATCTTTCTGTTTATTCTATCTTAATTTTTTTTTTTATTAACTCGAGCGTAGAAAAAAAAAATAGTCTATAACAGTTATACCGTGACAGTTATTAGTTTTCGCGCGCGATAAAACATGCGCATATGTTAACACGACGTTCAACCAAAAAATATTTAATTGCAACGACTATCTAATATCATGTCATTAAATGAGCAAGAAGTTACGATACAGACGTGCTTAACCTGCCTGTGCACCGTCGTAATAACTCGCCGGGTTAACGAACCGTACTAACGCGGATCTAAAAAGCATGCTGAACTTCGTTGCCTTCATTGCCTTCGAGGGAGTAAAAGTTCCACCGGCGGCCCACGGAGAAAAATATAAAACGGACCGAAGGCGGAAGAAGCGGAGAGAGAGAGAGAGAGAGAGAGAGAGAGAGAGAGAGAGAGAGAGAAAGAAAGAAGAGAGAGAGAGAGAGAGAGAGAGAGAGATAGAGATAGAGAGAGAGAGAGAGAGAGAGAGAGAGAGAGAGAGAGAGAGAGAGAGAGAGAGAGAGAGAGAGAGGTGAGGTGAGGTGAAGAGAAAAGGGCGACGGAAGATCCGTCTCCTTGCGCACCTGAGGCGTTGCCCGATCTCGTGAATTTCGGAGTGAATCGCGGAGACTTAAGGGAATCCCGGGCAATATACTGTCAAGAGATGGAAAAGTGATACTGCCATGGTATTCCATTTATCCTTGATGTCTATCATGCGGAAATCGAATAAAATTCGACTAACGTAGTCGAAAAACCGTGGAATATTAGAACGTTTATTTCTTTCCGTTAAGATGTATTAAAAAGCAGCAAATATTAAAAAGATGGCAAAAATAAAAGCTCTAACGTTCAATGACTTTTCGAAATATAATATTGATATATTGCATTCTTATTGATTTCTTATTGATTGAGATAAATTCTACTGTACAACGCGAATTGATTATTTTATGTTTAATGTAACAAAAATTTTATTTCCTTGATAGTAAACAGAAATCAATGTGCCAATTATGTGCCAATTAATTATATTTATCTTATATAAACTGATATTTTTCGACTTGGTGCATATTAGAACTTTGCGGGAAAATATTCAAACCACGAAGAGTGCATCCGTAAAACTTGGAAGCAGGATTTGTGCCAGCTGATTATGCCAACGAAATCATATCTCCTCGTTGCCAGCCGCAGCTCTTTAAATTCGAATCGCAAAGTTCCAACATATCGCAACGTGCGGTCCGTCAGCTGGAATTCGCCTTTTATTCTCATTGGTTACCACATTGTTATTTGTCAAAGAAAACTATCGGAAGAAGAGCGACATTAATATGAATTATAATAATTGATAAAAATTTTTTTGAAAGATTAAATTTTTCGCGTTAGGTGCTCTCTTAAAAATACAATAGAATGAATTGTTATATAATAATATTTATCATTAGCCTTTCAATTGCATGAAAGATGTCAGATAAGACATTTAACAAGCTACAATCTAATTAAGAAATGATTAATTAATAACTTCTTCACTAACGCAACCGCAAATTTATGCGCACACGAGGACTTTGCAAAACCTTTACAAAACATTGGCCAAAGCAAATTCGATTCCGTAACTTGCCCATTAATCTACAGTAATTAATACACGTAGTGATGCTGTAACGCAATAAAAATGTTTAATAAAATCAACAAAGCAACTCCATTTAACGAAGCAAAATGGTTTTTTTTTTTTTTTCCAGTCAACTGGTACATATTCAAAATTCAAAGCTTATTTGTCGATATAAATAAATAAAATTCATTCGAGAAATTCTTCAATCTTATCAAGATTTCGAGCTCATTTTATTTAACGAGATGTTTAGCTTTTGGAAAGAAGATGTCTGCAAAGGTATTCAACTTCGAGTGGCAAACACGCATAATGTGCAATATCTGACAATGTCTTCCACTTCTTCGTCTAACTTCCGCATTTGTATGCGTCACGACACAACTTCGATATATATCGAAGAAAAGATAGACATACCGACGACGAGGCATGACGAGAGCGTAAAACAGCGTGATCTCTTCACATGCGCGAATGCGCATCTTTGACAACTTTTTACATTTTCTCTCAAAAGTCGATACGGCAAGCAGAGCAACATACATGGTTTACAAACCTTTGTAATTCGACTCAAATGATCCATGAAACAATGAGAACTTGTTGTACTGTAAAACTAATGCGTAAATCATGAGAGAAATAGAGTGTATAAAACATTGCGAGAAAATTTATGTCGCGTATATTCCTTTAGGCGGAAAATAAATTTGTACTTAATCAGAGAAATAAAAATTTCACACTCGCTTCGTGCAGCACAAACTGCCACCGATAAGAAAAGTTCGGATGCTCCACGGTATACATATAATTTAGATACGGTTTCGTCTGTAACTATTTTAATTACAGCCTTGTTGCGAAATATTCTTTTATTTATGCGTCAGAGCCCCAGTTAGCTCATATTTATTTTACTATATTACGCGTTTTTACGTTGAAAGTGCACAGTGAAATAGGGAGAAAAATGTCAAAGTGCACTCTCGCGATGTTTCTCCTAACAACCAACTTACATAGCTCCCCTTTCGCCAGATTCGAAAATCATCAAAAATTTTAATTAAAACAAATGTCCCGCATTTGGGACATGCCGCAGCGATATTTAGTATTTAATTAAAATCAAATTCGTCTGCTATTTAACCGTAGGGAAATTTAAACAAATATTATGCCATTCGCAATTTCTCTCCTGAATAAAATCTCTTTTATAGCTTTTAGTCGCGTTTTCGAATATTTTACAAGAGATCGATAGTGCTCGTTGTATTTACGATTGCGCCTGGTAAACCCAGTTTTCATCATCGCCAACTGCAGATTGTCAACATCGAGTTATGTCGGGTGAACGCAAACTCGCGAGAAAATTTATCTTTTTATTCAAAATTCCGTTATTCGTTAATCACCTCTGCGGGATCATATTGAAACGTCGTATTGACCCGGAAAATCGGTTACGGATCAGACTTTTGTCGATCGAAAACGTTCAACAACCGATCGTCGCAATTGGCCGACTGGAAATCGCCTTCCGGAAAAATAGAAAATCGATAAACTTTTCCACGTAGGCTAATCTAGCTCCTAATTGAATTTCTTTGGACCCCTGTCTGGGAGATAGAGAAGTCTTGATAGTTATAGATTTCCGTGGCGAAAGAAAAGGCAGCGTCCGCGAGAAGAAATCGATATGGAAGGGAAGAAATGGGAGATAGTTGCAGGGAGAAAAAAAAAATGGCGTGAGAAGATTCCATTCGCGTCCGTCTACAAGGTGAACTTTGGCGATTTAAATTCCACCTGGTCGGATTGCTCTGATAGTAACTTCCTCTTAGTATTAAATCCTTTCGATGCGATATCTACTTCCAGTTAAATTCCGATTTCACAAAACGTATTACGAAATAATCGAGTTTAAATTATTTGTACGATGCATTCTTATTTTCTATCTATTTTTCTTATTTCCTATTATTTTCTATCTATATAAAAATTTTTTTTATTATTCTTATTTTCTATTTACATAAAAATACTATATGCTAAATCCTAAAAAATGTAAATTTCAAAGATATCTTTCGTGATAAGGCAAATATTCTGTATGTTGTTCCAATTGTATTCATCAAGAATTTACGAATTTATAATACTAGATTGTTACATTCGCTTATGGAGGTATATATATATATATATATATATATGGACCTGTTTCGCTTCCATTCGTTTATGGAGGTATATATATATATATATATATATATATATATATATGGACTGTGCATAGAATGAGTATTGATAAGTACATTGAGTATCGTGCAAATTTGCAATATATGAGCTGTCAGTCGTAAAAGTATATCGCAAAGTACAGTGCTCGTGCAACCTACACGTGGTCGAGAGCGCAGATCGAAAAATGTCGAAAAGTCGAAACACCGAACCGCTTCAACGGTAACGATTTCGGTGGCACTCGTGTCAAATGTTCTGGCAGCTGTTCGACCAAAGCGTTTCGCTATTGGCAAACGATAATCACGTTTCACGAGCAGTCACGCGCGATATATTCATTTCTGCGCTGCGTTTTGAGATTACTCAATTTCACCATTGCGCGAGAGGGCTCGTCCACCTTTGTAATTTTCCTACGTTTATAACACACAAAATCCAAATCCGAGAAGCACGAAAATAGCATTGGTCTTTTTCCGACTACGCGACTTAAAATTATTGTGTAATTTTTACACAGTTACGAATTTTGCGAAATTGCTAAAAAACATAGAGTGGAACCACAGAAAAAATATATAATCTCAATTTGAATTTAGTAATGGAAATTATGAGATTTTTTTTTATAAAAGGATAAAAGGTAGATATAATTTTTAAAAATTTCTCTATAAATATAGATATGAACAAAACGTGATTCACACTTAGCCCAAAAAAATGCAATTTAAAAAATATAAAAATATATAAAAAGCTAGAGGTATTTAATACGCGTTAAAAATGAAGTAGATAAAGTTATTATTATTCATTCATTCTCTCCACTGTGAATCATCGTTGATATCTAGAAACTAATCCTATTTTCATGCCGCATGCGTGGCTTTATGGCGATCTGGTCGCCATTAAAAGTTCGAGTGCATTTAACGGCCGACAAACGACAATTACAGTCCGCTCCCGACCGAAATGTTCGATCTCGTGTGAATTTGTACATACGCGTGATATAGCAGCGAAAAAAAAAAATATAAATATACAACACCTCTGCTGTGGGAATGCAGTCGCGAAACTCGCGATAAAAATCATTAACCGAGATCGTGCTCGGGATTCGAATTAGCGCGACAAATTCCTGGACAAATTCGTCCAGGAAGCATTGAGAGATGGAAACGATACGGTACACTCATTAAAAAGTATCATAGAAATAAAGTAAAATCAGGAAATCAAACAAAGTGTCACTTTGATATGCCATAGCGAATTATGGTGTATTAACCTTTTGTGATACGATTAAAATTCATTTCAGATTGCTTAAATGAAAATAAATTGTTGGTTTCTAGATTCGAGCATTCTTTAGAATGTAGCCTATTGCGAACATCTGTCTCATCTCTCTCTCTCATCTTTCTCGTATCGCGGCGGAACTCGTGTACTACGAAATGACCACGTGCGAGATGAGCAATCTCGCGTTCCGAGATTGCTCGATTATTTAACTAGCGAGGCAAAGGAAGGGCGCCGGAATGTCGCCGATTCAAACCCAATCGCGGTGCGACCGCTGCAGATTAACCAATTTCGAGACTGGTGCGTGAATTCGGTACAGCGCAAGGGATTCAGCACTGTCTGTGACACGTGGAAAATTACAAATTATCACAGGAATTGTCATAGAAATATTAATCAATGTATTTACTCCAATTTACGTTTCGTAAAACTTTTATAGAGAATAATTACACATAAAATGAGCAACAAACAAAAAAGACGATAAACTACATTTTTAAATAATAATGCTTGATAAAGTATACCCAATTACTCAAATAAAATAGACAAACAAGTTGCAAAAATATAATTTTCTTCTTTTTATCATAATACAACTCAATTCCTTTAGTATCATATGGAAGCAAATTTTTGATTGTATTACACGATATAATGTTTCATATTTATCCTTTATATAAATAATATGTAAAATATGAATATAATATGAAAAATAATATGTATACAAGAATTATTTCACCAATATAATTAGACGTAAAGATAGAAATGTACGTACGTTTATATATATATTGATAATGTCCTAATATTCAATGCACATTTAAAATATCGAATATACGTAAAATATATCTGATAAGATATTTCAGATTTGAATCCCTCCATATGTTTCCATGTCCACGTTTGCCTGTCGGATTAAATCAAATATACGAACAATCTATCTAAACGCGATAGTGCAAAACAAGAATAACAAATATCCCGTGTTTCAGTATTCCCGATTGCTTGAAACACGTGCAGCGTACAACAGCTACTGCGTCGAAAGAACGTAATTAACTCTGTCATCGGCCGAGCGCAATCTCGCGTAGCAACCATATCGACGTGATGAAATTATTGAAGACCGCGTGACGAATCTGCGGATCGTGCGCGAATATATGCTGCTTTCGAAAACAAATCTCCATCGGAATTCTTACGCAATTTATGATATTAATTTAACTTTACTGCTTACAACTAGGAAAATATAATTCATTTTTGGTAAAGCAAATGCCTCAAAAATTAAAAAAGATGTAATTTTCAGTTTTAAAATAGTTGGGAAATGAGATCAGTTTCACCTTTCAAATTTCAATTCCATTTCATTGTCGAAAGCATGCAAATACCCATAATCAATATAACCACATGAGTCATGTTTACTCAAAATATACAAGTATCGAGATACGACAGATCAAGTAACTTCCAATTCGTAAATATTAAGAATGCATTTCGTGTTGGCTTAATTCAATTATCTCAATCTAACACTGTTTACGGTTGTATAATATAGACTACAATATCGTTGCTAAGGTTTCTCTGTTCATGGGCATAAATAATTAATCGATGAGTTAATAGGTTATTACGAAATTACTATCGTCAATGACACAGTGATAGTGACATGACTTGCAAATGATACCAAAACAATAACCAATACATAACAATATAAATGATATTTTAATAAAATTATATACATGTATATATTAATTCTCAAAATACTATTAATAAGATTGAATAGCTTTAAATTCTGAAGTGTTCAAAAATTATTAATTATTATTTTATAATAATTTAATAATCTATACTATAAAATTTGTCAAATATTTTTAACAATCAAGCAAATTTTCTCGCAAAATTCAACACTTTTTACAAACATATCTATTTAAAAATTTCAATATTATTAAGAAAATTATAAAAATATTTAAGTGTGCTATCAAACGTGTTCGGTACAGATACCCCCCAAAAATAATGTATTAAATCTTTTGGTATAATACTAATGGAATTGTTAATTCAACCGCCTCCGCAAAGGAGAGCTAGTCAATATTTACCGACATGCCTAGGTTGCGTTTGCTCCGCGTCGTTTATTTCCGTCCGCTGCACAATCATCAGCTTTCCCAATTTAGGAAGACAACGATTTATTTTGTCACGCGAGGACAATCGTTTTAGTGAAAGAAATTTTCAACAAACACACATTCACCAAAGATTAATTACTATTTTATTATTAAAATGAGAAAATATTAAAATTTACATGTCAAATTAATATTTCTGTTAATAATAACGAAAAACAATTTATATCAATAAAATTAATTATAAATAATTATAATTATTAAAATAAATTGCTGAATAAATATATATATATATATATATATATATATAATAGAAATGTATGATAATTCAAATAACATTTCACAAAGAATCTCAAAAAGAAAGTCTTTGTTTAAAAAGTGTATTATATGAGTTTTTCAATTTTATAATAACCATCTGTTCTATTTCAGCTTTTAAAACGCCAAGACTTTAATTACTCAGATACATCTATGTCACTGGCGATATTAATATGAATATTTCTCGTTCCCATCAGACCAGGCGATATTTCGCGAATGCTTTTATCGTAAAAACCACGAAAGACGCACAGGAGATATTTTTTCCCAAGACTCGCCGACTTTTAACAAATTCGCGCCATTATGACCATCTGCAAGACGTGCAAATACTGTCTTTTACTGTTCCATTTGCAGAAAATGCATTTCTCACAAGTCTACGATTTATAATTTTAAAGAGATTATTTCCAAGTTTCTCGGAATGACACTACGTATGTGTATGTAACTATAGAATGAAAAATCGAGTGTTTATTATGATTTGCAAATTTTTATTCTTGATATTCGTTCTTTCACATATAGAAAATTTAATTTATTAAGTATTTGTATTTGCTATAGATTCTAATAAAATTACAATTGAAGAGTAAATTTCAAACGGGTTTGAAACAAATGTAGAATTAGCCAGCAAGGATATAACTCGAGCTATTAATAAAATAATAAAGACAAAGTTCTTAATCTCAAAATTAATATTACGATAACTCAGAACAAGATCTAATTAAACTTAAGAAATTAATTCGACCAAATTTCATCTAAAATTAATGGAACTATTAAATAACAATTTCAAATGTACTTTATGTAATACTTTATAATGTATATTTTCGAAAATATCATTCGACCAAATTTTATTTCTTTCATAATAGAAATTCAGCTGATGCACGAAAAACTGATGGAGAAGGTAAACAGCCGGACACGGCTTGATGCAAAAAGTAATCTGGAATCTCCGTTCGTTCGTCGAAGATCGTCGACTGACGAGCGAAAAAACGACGATGGATATGAGGGTACAGAGAGTGCATATAAGAATTCCGGAAGCGTTCCTCCGTCCGCCAGAGCCTTCCACCAATCGCGACGCGCCAGAAAACACGCCGGAAACTCGGTCGGTGCTTTTTGCAATTGTCGATGGAATCCGCGAGTCGCGAGAAAGATCGGCAAATATATCAGCTCGGAAGCAATAGATTCATGATTCTAAATAATGACATATGTCATCTGCACATCATGTCGTATATCTAAAATCATAATTCCAAGATTTTGTTCCAGTTTTCACATCGCAAAGATACAGTTCGATAGATGTTTTCAACTGCAAACTCTAAATAAAGTAATTTGACTTAGTGATCACGACCATCAAACTTTTAATTAAAATTCTGTTATAATTTTAACAAAGCGAGAGAGAAAATAAAGATTATTTAAATATTTATTAATATTGCTACTAAAATAAAATCAAATATATGCGAAAATCAATGTTGATGAAATTTAAACAACATTATTAAACATTGTAATTTAATTATCATTTCAATTTTAATTAATATAACATTTGAAATAATAAATACAAAACTGTAATACTGAAGTGCTCGTGATAACCCCTTACTAATTTAAAAGTATCCTAAAGTATTGTCATTACTTGAAACAAGCGGATATATTATTGATCTATATCTACTTATCTTAATATTAATATATCTACTTATCTTAATTATTTCAGTTATAAAAAGACTGTTAATCTATGTTATATTCAACAAAAGCAACAAAAATTACATAATCTATCCGATGCTATTTTCGCGAATAATTATGTCGCTGTGAACGCTAAATCGCTAAGGCTACTTAATAAAGTAATAATCCCCGTAAGTTATATCTACAATTAATTGTCTCCGATTATCTCGCTAGTAAAGCAAAATGTTATGTAAAACAGATCCGGCTTTGCATCCCGTTTTCAAAATTGCGGCAACGCGTTACGTCTGGTAACGCTCCATTCCAAAAAGTACGATGTAATCCGCAAAGTACGGCGCCGGCGCTTTTAACGAATGTACCACTCGCCGAAGAGTCCGTGTACAGACTAAACGACCGGCTTAACGGACCTTCGGAGAGTGCACCGGCTTATTCAAGGATTCGACGTTAAGCCGATTCCAAGATTCAGAATCCCGCCTCCTCCGCCGCCACTCCACCTCGACTCGATGATCTAATTTCAAAAGCCAGCCCTTTGTGCTTCGCGTGCATGCTTGAACGCGCGCATATGTATACGTATGTATATGTACCACGATGATAAATCTGCGCCAGAGTTTATCGTCGATTGTAAACGTTCGGCAAAACGATGAACCTAATCGTAACGTATGGCGAAGGCGAATCTACCGTGTCGAAAGCGCTCGACGGAAGATTACGAGGCTACCTGGTAAAATCGTTATTATTATCGAGAAAAATGTGCCACGCGCTTCGTGCAAAGCGCATCTACGATCGAACCTATCGATTTCGCCAATTTATAAAAATCCCATATTTTCTCATACACGTTTGTTATAGATTATAAATTAAAAGTGAGCTTGAAAATTTATTGTGTGATTAATGTAAGATTCGTGTCTACCGAAATTATTTCCTTTCCGGAAAAGAAATATTTCAAATTTCGTAATAAATGTTCTATTCTTACTTCCTGTATTAATCGAAGATTATGTAAATGTTAAATACCATAATTTATATTCGTCTTCATACGAAGCTTCAAGCACATTGCGCTATATCGCAGTCTTCATCAATTTAGATTCTACTATCTCGTAAGAGTCATTAATTTGGTCTAACGAGCTGTGATTAACGAGAGTGCGTAATAATTGTTAGTTCACTAGATCTAGTAAAAGCATTACTTTAGGTAAACTTAGGAAACGACAAATTGAATACAACGACAAATAATTATATGTTAATATAAATTCACTTGTTACTATCGTAATCACATCTCTATTAAACAAAATAATTCCTATATAAAAATAATGTACAATATATTATATAAATAATTACTAAATTATTTGTATCAATGTAAAAAATTATTTATTAAACGAATCAATTTTATTTAAATCATTGTTATAACGAATAAAATTCAATCTGATTAATTGGGAATAAAAAAACAATATTTTTTTTTCATCTATTACCAAATAGACTAATTTTGTCGATAAATTTCTGTTTTAATTCTGTATGAAATGCGATTTATTACACAAATTTTAACAATTATTTTATATAAATTTCTTTTGCAACAATCGTAATAAACGAATTAACTTCTCGGCAAAGTATATTTTGAACGCATTTTTGAATTTTATTTTAGCAGTCAACGCATCGTATTTTTCGATTTTCTTACTAGTCCCAACACCCGCCATTCTTTTGCCTGTTATGCCTTCCCGATCTTCTGGTGTATCTACTCCGTCGTCTCCAGACAGTGAAAAAAAGCACCTCTCTCCTGTATCTACAGCCAACCAAAGTTTTGCCTCGCCTCTTATCTGTAGCTTACGGGCCATCGCGTCTCTGCACTCCGCGAGATCCTCTACGTCGCCTCTATCTCACACCTCGCCACTTCACGCACACGCGTGTATACACGCGCGAGCACGCACGCATACATGCACGATGTGCGATGGAAGAACGCGGAAATTGCGATTTCGTCACCCACGATGAACAACGACGGCGTCGGTCGTTTATCCGAGAAAAGCTGTACTCGTTCGCTTCATCGAGCACGCTCCGGGATTTATGGTATAATACAAGTGGAGACACCATTGTGTAAGTGTGCGTGTTTATCGACGAAAGTAAAGCTTGTCAGCTTGTGACTCTCGTGAACAATTTTGCTTGATCCAATTGTATTCCCTAACAGTTGAAAAAAATACTACTTTGTGCTGATAATCTTTAATATCGTTATATGTAATAATAATTCAGAACATGTAGATTTTTTTTACGCCTTCTCTTTTAAATATATCTCGTGTAAAAATAATTGAAGTCAAATGCTCAATTTTTACACATAAAACAATTTCTATGCTATGTGTAAATATTCTGATTCAATTCATTATTAAAAATTAATTTTACATATAATAGTGTAAAACAGGCTAATAATTTTGAATATGCATGTTCATGTTTAAATTAAAATCATAAATATGGGAGTCGTTTAATTTTAGGGATGTCTCTATTTTGTAGATGCTTCGAAGCGACTATCTCTCCTTGCCTTCTCCATCTTAAATCGACTCTGCTCTGTATTCTCGATCGGTGTCACGTATAGACTAAGAAATCTTCCTAGGCGATCGCGATCGGAATAATTCAAAGTACGATATGTAAAATTTGCTGCGTTCAAAATAAGAATATTCCAATAAATATGTATTGTCTCTTTCTAAAATAGCGATTGATAGATCTCTTTAAATGATATAATAATTAGAAAAGTATATATACTAATTTTATTATTAATAATTTTTAAATTATGAACAATTAAAAATAATTTTATTTTGTAATAATTTTCAAATAAAACTTAAAAAAATCCTTCAAGCTTTTTATTTTGAAAGCCAACGTTATGAATTATACATCAATATAAAGTATAAATATCTAACGAGAAGTGTTTGCTATTGAAAATCTAATCTAATAAAAGTTCTATACAGTTTTTAAGTGATCTAAATGATCTGCTTTAAGTGTTAGTATTATTTGAAAGCCTCTAAGGGAAAATATTTGTGCAGTCTATGTAATAATAAGCAACAACTAAAGTAATCCCAGTAAATTCGCTGGTCAATGATCAGACAGCATTGAATGGCCAGGAGGAGGCCTCGAATAAGCAAACAATGCACACGCATATACGGCGTTTTCAAAGTCCGAATGCCCGGTCAGAACCACCGCAGAACAGTTTAACATGTGGTTAATCGCATACAATTAATTTGTTACTTGGCCTTTTAATCGAATTTTGTCTCGCTCTCGCCTACACTGATCTCTACATTCGATTGTGCGACTGCGACTTTCACGTGCATCTCAATAAATGAAATTTCGTTTATACCTTGAACATATTCAGTAATATTACGTTTGTACGCATAATCGTAATAATTATAGTTATCTTTGACATAGAAAACAGTTTCCATATGAGAAGGAAACCATAAATTGTAATATCGAGATTGAGAAGATTATATAGTTACACGTTGTTCCCGACGTAAATTTATCAAAATTTGTCGTTAGACTAAACGTATATAAATATACGTATATAAAAAACATATAACAATAACAATTCTATAATAATACAAATTTCATTCTTTTTATTAACTTATTTTTTGACCCATAAGAAAATTGTTCTCTCGCCAAAAACTCATCCGCATCAAATTATTGTCTGCGCATATTTTCCAAATGCAAAAGCTTTCGTGAGCCACAGTTTAATTGCATTAAATTATATATTATATAAGTTATAATTAAAATATATAATATAGGTAGAAAAAAAGAAAGAGCTCGGGAAAATTGGGAAAAAAGCAATATGATTTATCCCAAGGAATCAAAAAGTCCGCAACGATTTGTTAATAATAATTTTAAATGACTTATTTCAACTTACAATCGCAGATATTTGATCCAAATATCTTCTTTCCCTTCACAACAAAAGTGAGAAAATACACGCGATAACCACTTCACAGGAATCATGGATATTCATGTGATCGCTTGTTTTATAATAATTTAATGGATGCAGCTCTCTGATCGAAATACATAAGCGATATTTTATATTAAACACCAATCAAATTACACTTTCAAATTAATTTTGAATCGAATATTTCAATGATAAATGATATAAAAAAACTGTAATAATCTTAAGTCGGAAAACAGTTGATGAAATTGATGGCTTATTAGTAGAATTTTTTTTACCTTATTTTTATTTATTACGTCATATCTCTTTACAAACAAAAATTTCTGTTCTAAAACATAAGGCAAAATTTTATGATAATATAATGAACAAAATTTTATGATAATATAAATATTATTTTAATTATATATTACTGTAACAATCCAATCTTTACTTCAATGTACAAATCTTGTAATCTTTATAACATATTAATTAAATAAAAATCTCAGAAAAGGATATGTGTTATATGGTTTTTTTTTTATTTTAATAATATATTAGCAGTTTTCTTGTTCTTATAATAAAAATCAACATATATTTTCATTCTTTAATTAATCGTCCCCATTATAGAACGATCATACCATGGATTACAAATGAAATTGGATCGCGAACTTAGTGGTGCATCATTAATGGGATAACTTCCACTCTCGAAGGATATCTAGTTAGTTTAGATCGGACTTCGACAATGTTCAACCATGATCACTATTAATGCGACAAGTGATACGAAGTATTATACAAATCCTCCTATGATGATTGTATTTAAGATTTGCCTGGATTACTAAATCTAACACATAAATTATCTGTATGCAACAATATTTCAGAGTGCAAAATAAAACGCAAAATAATATTAAATTATTCATATCAACTAATATCGTTTTCAATTTTAAAATTCCTTCGATCCCAAAAAGCTTTGTTTAAAAAAAAAAGCATTTCTCTAATATTTTCCTTCAAGATTAAAAATAATCCTATAAAAATTATCGTGATGAAGATTTTTAATTCAATTCTCGCGAACTTTGAACTTTTTCTCCCAACTCTTTATCAAATTGACCGGCGATTCATAAAATATTGATCGTCCAAACTTAACGTGCCATTAGAGTTCTTAACTCGCAATTAATTTCCTCTAAACATCATCGGCCAATCACAAACTTTCCTCACGTCGTTATACGACTAACTTCGAGCCTCGGAGAACCACGCAATCTTCGCAAGAGTTCCCCCTAACGCTCAACAAGAATCATCATCGACGAATAGAAAATTATTCTGCAAAGTCGCGCTGCAATTATCGTTGATCATTCGCGAGATAATCTCATGCGACAATCGTTTCTTCGCGTCAATTAATCGTTATCTGCGACTTGTTGATCTCTCCCTCTTAATCCCGCAATGACTTAATAGTTTCACAAGAGTATCAATATTGTCGATCCAACTGCACTTGTTGATTGATTAAGCTATATTAATATCTAATTTGTCAAAAAGATTCTAATGTCTTTCATTTCCAGATAATAGTTTTTGTGATGTATGATAAATTTATGTAAATTTTAATAAATCTTATTTCAACTGACTTTTTCTGTCATTTCTTCCTTCATTTTAAAAGTAAAATAAAAATTAATTTTTACAGGAATGCTTAATAATTACGTTCAATTTAAAAATTTCATGTACAATTTAATAAAATTATAAATATCCAGAAGAATTTTTAACATATTGCGAAAATATTCATTGATAATTCTTATATAGTGTCATAATAATATAAACAAACTTTCAAGTTAGAGCTGCAAGTAAGACCACCAATTTTCCAACTTATTCTCTCGATCGTCTTTCTACCCTTGAATCCTCCTGCCTTGACACTTTTGAAGGATATTCTCGCTCTCAAGTTACGTTGTTCATTCGCCAATTAACCGATCCCGTTATCTTCACAGTCCCGTTTCACCCGACACGGCACTACCGCGAATTTTCTCTTTCTCTATGTCACGCTCTCCCAGCACCGGCACTTGTTAACTCTCGGCAAAGTTCCCTCGATCCTCAAACGCCCGCGAACGTTGGATGAAATTGAAGGATGGCAACTCGCGCCGAGGATCTCGAGCCGAGATTTCGATCGCGTGCCCCGACGACGCCGATCTCGTCGGTCTAATAGAAAAGACAGAAAGAGGGAACGAAGGGAGAGGTCGTGGGATCGACGTCGCGTTGTACGTGGTCAGTTCAGCGTCGTGGAGCGCACTGAGAGAGTGTAACAGCCCCGCCCGCTCGCTACGAGGAAACTCGACGCCGGGCGTCGCGTAGATTCATCCCCATCGGTTGCCCGGAGCAACGCCGGCGTACACGGGGAGCGACGCAACGCGAGCGCGACGCAAGCGTCCCAGACAACCACCCCAGAGTCCCAGACGGTCGCGTCGCGCCGCGCCGCGCCGAAGTGCGTACCGGACGAAAGCGGAAGCGGAAGAAGCTTACCGCCGAAACTTGTCGAATCGAGCCTGTAAATCATATTCGATCATATCCGATCTGTCCTCTTAGTTACAACAGAAGTTTACGAAACATCCAACTTCATTCCCACCTTCCGTCTTATATCACGACTCTTATTGATGATTACGGTAAAATTGCTAACAGATTTTTTTTTTTTTTTTTTTTTTTTTTTTTTTTTTTTTTAAGGAATTTAATATCGCAAGTGTTAGGTATAAAAATAATATTCAATTTATTCATATAAGATGAGAGATATCTTCTATACGTCTGTAAAATTTGTAATGTATATATACATATATACATTATATATAAATAATAGCATAATAACATAAATAATATAAATTTATTAATTTATCAAATTTGTAATATGTATGATATGGCATGAATTTTAAAGCAATCTCAATGAAAATGTTTAATTCTGTGATGCTGTAAAATATTTATTATTTCTCCACTGATTCTGTACAGAATCAGTTAATTATTTCAAAACAATTAATCACTTTCATCTTTTAATCCATCTGCGTGTCAATAAGCGTGTCAAAAATAAATAATCAACTGAATCATCTATTTTAATAAAACAAGTTTTTATTCGCTCTAAAAAAATATTTTTTTTAATTCAATCCAATACTGTAATCTGGTTAGTCTGATTGGTTCAACGAGATCGTGATTTCGGTCTCGAGAGAAAATGACTACGAGGCACGCAATATCGGAGCGCATCGGAGCAATTGTATGCCTTATGCCCGCCGTGCACGTATCGTTATCCCGGTATTCATTTTTACACCGGTAACAAAGGCACTAACCTGCCGTTACTGCAGCACCACGTTGCATTAAGGTCGATGCGATAGCATAAGCTGAGGCTCACGACGATCCGCAGTACGTAGCGGGACAGAGATATTCTGAATCACTGATCGAGTTCTCCGAATTGCAAGGCGGTGAGGCCTGTACACGCTTCGAGTGCATCGGCTTACCGCGGACACCTTGATGTAGATATGCGAATAATGCGATTATTCCCCTCCCCCCCCCGTCGCGTGTAAGATCCATTTCTATAATACTTCCGACAATCAAGATCCCCTATCGCCCGCGAGATTTATTTTTACTTTCGGAGATATCACAAAAATGTATACACGAAAAAAGGTATAAATCTCTGAGTTACACTATTGTACTATATAAAAAAAAAATAAAAAATGGTAACGAAAAATTCATATCGTATACGTAAAAAAAAAAGGTGACAAATATTCATTTGAAAATATGTCGTGAGACATAACTTTCTTTTAACAAAAAATGTATTTGCATGATTCTATAAAAATGTTTCTTCATCGATACTATTTCTTCAAATTTAACAAAAACCTCAAAAAAAACCTATTTTAATAGGTTTGCAAAATGCTTTCTTTTAAAGAATTGAAAACGTACCATAATTACAACTGATATAATGAAGCGTTGCATCAAATAGATCATTTGCCCTTTCAGACACACGATTACTGGCAGATCGATTATTGATTTTCGACTTCATTGGATCCTGCCCCATTTGATTCCAACTGCGTTAGACTCGAGCGAGGTACGTGCAAGCATTAGCTAATGCCTGAATTGGAACCCGATCGTCCCGTCATCTCCGTCGCGTAGCATCGCGTCGCATCGCGTCGCAACGGTGGTTGTCTTTGATCGCATCTCGCTGCTACGCGTGGTTAAATTTCAAATATCGACTGCGACCAGTTATCGTGCGGCGCGATCGATCCCCGCGGAGCGTTCCACAAACATTAATCTTCGGTCGTCTGACTATCGCTCGACACCACGTCGTAACTTCCATCAATTCGCGACCGCGTAATTGAATCGCCAATTAAACGTTTCCAGCTGATTTTTAAGCTCGGGCGGATGTAAAAAGCGAGGGAAGTTGGCAGTCCCATCGAGAACGTTAAGCTCGATTCGCGAATCGCGACATTATGAATCAGCGTAATTATCCGATATTCTTTCGCGATAATTTCCGCAACTACCTACGCGATCCCCCCCCTCCCTCGTTTAACGGCATTTAAAAACGATTTCGCTATTTTATCTGATTCACTTTGAAGTCCCCGACCGACGAGAATCAACCGTTACTACTTACGAGCAGAAACGTCATTAAGTAATGCGTTATAAATGTATTTCTTCACGGCATACTTCTCGCAGCTAAAGCAGACAACGCACTGCATGCTAACTGCAGATGCAGTTTATGCGAGATGACAGGATGATTGATGCTGCAATTGAAAGGCAGTAAATTCCAAATACTTGCTGATGGTCGCGTCAATGGACATCTGCTAGTAGATATAGAACGAAATCTCATTTACGAACCACATTTTCATAATTTTTTCTAATTTCCTTTATTTATTCTTTACATTTACAGGATTCTAAAACTTTTAATTCTCTCCGGGAATAAAATATCTATATTCATTCTTTTTTAATTAAATCCATTTACACATTCTTATGCAAATCAACATGATTTCGCGACTTCGTTAAACCCATCCCATTTGCGTTGAATGAAATTCATCATCTTCCAGTTATCGATATCCGGCGTACTTCAATTCCAGTCCAAACGACTGCATGAACCCCGACTTTTTCTATGTTCCAGCTCTTCTTTTTCTATACGCGCCCATTTCCGCGATTAACTATCCGTTCAACGGCGATTGCCTGATATCGCAGTATACTTGATTATGAGTCGCTATCGGCATTCAAGTTAGTTTAATCTTCTAATAATCACACTATTTTTGCATCTGCTAATTGATTGTGTTGTATACTATAATTAAAAAAATATAGTATTTAAATAGAACTCGTCTGTTTATTCCAATATCCATCAAAATTTGGTTTAAATTAATTTTAATTAATTCCGATATAATTTATAATCATATTTAATTTTAGTAAATTACATTAAATTTTAATAAATTTTACACTCAGTGAAAAATATTTTTATTTGATGTCAAAATTGACATCTGTGTCGTGCATGCATACCATCTTCATATATAATTAACGGAAATTAATTTGCAACTGATGTTAGTTCGAGATCTCGGATGCGGAATAAATAAACATTTATTCGAAGTAAATGCTATTTACATGATGACAAACAGAAGTAGCTAAATTAGGTACGAAAAGATGTTAAATGACAATGTTGTCGAAAGGAGAATACGCGGAGTTTCTCATTAAAGACCTGATCCAATTTTCTTTTCATCAACTCCATCGTCTATCGCATTCTTTTCGCATTACAATCCACCCTAATTAAAAATATTCTACTGTACATTCCCTTGCAGAAAAAGAAAAATTCAGTATATTTGCGCGAATGATATATCGCTAACAAAATGCGTTTTATATTAAATATTTGTCCTCGATCTCTTCTTGATTGGATCGCATAAATAACTTTGTGAGATAAAATATTACGTTAAAAACATAAAAAAATCAAAAATTATTATATATTACTCCTTTTACATATTCTATTGAGCTTAACACATCTTCAATAATTTTTAGAATTATTATAAGAATCGCAATTCAGTAACAGATTATTATAATTTTTTAGAAAAATATTATTAAAAAAATATTTAAGGATTAAAAGAAGTTTGGACCTAGCAATCCGCGCGATGCAACGTGCCTTATCGAGCGTCAGCAAATGCAAATCAAATCCACTATTGCGGAAAACGGGCTGTGAGAGAAAAGGGTACAATCTGATAGTTCACGATAAATGGACGAAACGTGATGGCCAGCTCGCGAAAGTTCTGCAGCACAGAGGAGGAAACGAGAAAGAGGAATAGCGCCGCCAGCTATTCGCCTAAATCTGGCTGAATTGCTTCGGTTTTTAATGCAATCCCTTGATTATTACCCAATGTCTCTCTAAAATAAATTTCTTTTTTCTAACCTTACTTTTTAATCATTCAAACCACTGATACAGTCATTAAACTAAGCTATTTAATTTAATTTTTAGAGAAATTTAAAAAAATTATTATAAAAATATCAGTCTCATTAAATAAAAATAATCCAGAGGAAATAATAAGTTTGAAAAGAATTCTAATTTTAATATTTGACAAAAAATATATGGACATGGAGACATAGTAAGATATGATTGACATAGTAAGATCAAATAATACAGTTCAAATTAATAAACGTGACAATCAATTTTAGAAAGAATTTATTCGTAATGTGTTCAAACCTGACTTCATCATAATGACTGGAATTTATAACAACGTCTTTGACCCTTCCAGCTTTCATGATAGCAAGAATGTGGCATTATACGATAGCACGAGGATGCGCTACTTAGGCCTACGTAAATGCATCGCATCGGATAATTAACGTATATTGCTGGTCGTACGGGATGCACCTGCGCACCTGTTATTTATCTCATCCGCGCGAGTATGCGATTTCTTATGCCGCTACGACATCCGCTCGCAATTTGCTGATGGCAGAATACCGGACATGACGGACGGATGTAGCTTATGTTTTTGCGAGTCCCGCAGGCTATCGTGAAATAAACAGAAACACGAATGGAATAACTGTTGATTGAAGAATATATAAATTTAATCGGCTTGTTTATTTCGCCTCTTTGGCAAAAATATTAAAGGCGATTTAACAAAATGTATAATAAATGTACTAGCTTTCACAAAAATCATTAATGAAAATTTTGCCACTGTGCGTGAAATTTTGAATTACAATAATATTTACAAATTTAACATTTCACTGAGTAATTTAATTTTCAAAAAACAGTGTTGTGATACTCGATTAAATTTGACAAATATAATTATTAGTCAAAATTTTGCACAACTATTGCCGTAATTTTCATTTGCAGAAATGAGAAGCTAAATCAAAATTTATTTTTACTTTCAGAGGTGTTTCTCTAGCCATTAGTTTCCTCGAGAGAATTGTTTCTCTTTCGACGTAGCAAAATCTAGTTTAATTTGATACTGAGTCTTATTCGTACGATATAAAGACAACTTTTAACGCCAGAAATGAGAATCAGTGGATCGTATTTACCGCTAAACACGTGCCTAAGTTTTCTCGTACAAGCGACTCGTGTGTCTTAATACGCGAATGCACATGCGGGTGCATACGCACAGGCGCGTTGCGCCAGAATGCAACATTCTATTCGTTATATAATAGAGAATTCGGCGCGGGCAACCAACTGCATGCTTATTGTTTCGAGTTTTGAATTACTACTCTCAGACGCCTCGAAATACCACACGGCTGCCGAATAAATCTAGTAATACCCGAGGGACTCATAGCGTGAAATTCGCGTGATCGTAGAATTCGGTAAAAACATCAATGGAAGACAAACTTGTTTGAGCGTAGGCCACTTCCTCCCTCGTGCCCCAGTTTCGCATGTTAACGATAGCCCTTTCTGAAAACCGACCTCTCGAATTGCATGTCATAATAACAATAACTGATCGATCGCATTGAAGGTTTTATAAACGTTTTATAAAAGTTTATAAACATATAAAATTATTTTACATTATTAAAGAGATTTAAAGTGCTTTTAGTTATCGTGCAATCTTACGATATTAAAGCATAAAGAAAGTTAAAGAATAAAGGAAAATAAAAGAAGAATATTAATATTCATTTTGTCTTAAAGTCTTGTCATAAATGACATAATAAACATATATGTATTACGAAATAGTACAAATGCAGTCACTAAAGATTGTGTTTTCAGAAATCTAAGAGATTCCGTATCAGAAAGAATGTGCTATACGCCTAGAGGTTAAAACGAACGCTGCTGGAAGACTGCTCATTTTCTTCCATCGTACTAGTCATTATACGCGGATTATCTCCGTTGGTAGTAAAATAAAAAACTTCCATGCGAACGCGATCGTAAAGATTTATGACCAAGTTTACCGGCGAGCGAGCAAAGTTTTAGCGAATTACAGAGAGAAGCGTGCGCACTAACTGCACGACTTCTACGAGCATATGCTGTTTGTTTCAAAATATCCTCTCGACATTAAACCTTTCACACTGCTAATTAATTGAAAGCCGACAATAACATTTTCCTTCATTTACAAATATTTTCTTTTAAATTCGTACTGTCAACATTTTTTCTTCTAATGAGATTAAGGATTACATACGAGATTTTTTAAAAATACGATATGTTAGAGTTTGTTTCGACAAAAGATTTTCTATTATTTACAAAAATAATAGAAAAAATGTCAACATTGATATAATTTAAAAATTTCGGGGCAGTGCATATAAGAAATTTTTTTTTAATTAAAAATTTAGTAGATAATAGATAGTAATTTATAATTTCCAATTTGACAATTTATAAATCTAAAAAAATAATAATTCGCAAATTTCAAAATTGCTACATATATGATTATTTCTTAAGAATTAAATAAATTTACGTGCGTTTTATTTTAACATATTTATTTTAACATATTTATAAAAATTTAATATCTTCAGCAAAATCTTACTCGTAAATGGCAAAATTTTCTCTCGTAAATAAATCCGAAAATCCCGAAAAGTTTTCATCGTGATTTAAAAAATTGTTGCGATATGCGAATCATGTATATATTCGGTCACTTCAACCACAAAACCGAAATACGTTGCGGCAAACAGATAAGCGCGGTAATGTCAAAATGACGATCATATAGTTTTTCATCGAGCGGTTTATTGCAACGAACGAGAGAACACATTATATATAAGCTGAATATTTTCCATTCGATCAGACAAGACTGCAAAATCAATTCAATGCACAGTCGATCGTATGTATATGTAGTGTAAATAGCATGATCGGAGCAACAACAATGGAATGTTCTACACTATATTCTCCTTTTCCAAGAAGGATTCTGGAACCCTACACTTTTATGACACTCAAGAGCGCTTTTCCGACCAACGATACCCAGTTGAGAGCTTACTTTTCTCGCTGAAAATGGTTTTCATCCCGTCGTCGATTCAGAGGACGGCATACATCATGAATCATGTAAAATTTTTGCTCTTCGCTTAGAAAAGCGCATTAATGAACAATTAATACTTCCGCGCGAATTCTTTCACGGTTGTTAGCAATGGCTAAATTCCGAATCTTCTTATTCGAAAGAAGATCAGGTTGGAAAATTATCTCTGTAAACTTTAGTTTTAACTACTCAAGCAAATTTTTGTCTCGCTATATAAAGTTTTCGACTTTCTAAGCGGAAAATCCGCTGCAAAATTTAGCTTACTTTTACAGAGCAATTAAGAAAATATCTTTTGAAGAAAAATTTCTTTTATGGAACGTGAATAAAATTCGAGCTATTTCAGTTTCCTTTCTTTTTCTCAAAATTAAGATTTACCTTATAATACTTAATGGTTCTCAATTAATATTATTATATCAAAAATAATTAAAAATAATATTCGATGTAACAGATCGTAAATGTTAAGGTAATTATTTGTAAAAAGAAAACACAAATTTTGAAATTATGCATTGAATGTGAATCAATGAGTTTACGGAGGACTGTGTGAGTTTGTAGACATTATGCTTGTATTTCTTTCTCTTTTGAAAACCGGCAATCAGTCGTGAAATATCTCGACGAACAAAGACGTCCGCGGATTATTGTTGTCGCTGGTTCAATGTTTGCGGTTTGATGCCGGTATCCAGACATCGGTGTCTAGACATCGGCGTCATCATCGTAGCCACTCCGTGGAACCTCCCGTGGGAAATGCGAAAGGTTTATTCCCGCATCGTCTCCACTCGGCGAAATTCTCACCGGCACGTCGTGTCGCGACGATCTCCGGACGAATGGACTCTTGCGAAAACAAGAACATAGTAAAATGGATAAAGCACACCCAGTTGCGTTATTAACTGCATACGAAAAGCAGAAGAGACAAATCATTCTGAAGCGGAGACATACGGAGACATACGGAAAATTCTTAAAAAATTTATAAATCCATTTACAAATTGCATTGCAGAAAATAATGGAATTTTAAATGTTGATATTCAATGAACAATTAATTATTAAATATTGTTATTGTTTCATAAATTTATTATTTTATATAATTTTTTGAAAAAAATTTTATCCATTTTTCCGAATTCTCATAGACAATAAAAGTGAAAGGTTAAATTAATACATTAGGCTTATAGATATAATATATTATAGATATTATAGATATTATAGATATAAAATTCTTTTTTTATATTCGTCATTGATTGGTTACATTATTTTCCTCGTACTCGACCAACGAGTAGGAGGGATCAAAATCAGATTCGAAACCAAAGCGCGGCGTCGCATGGCGAATAGCACATGATGTTCGGATCGCTAAGCATTATTTGAAGCGTACGGAGATGCGACACGGTGCATCGAACAATGAAATCATCGCGATATAGCGGAAATAGCGTGTAAATCGCAAATATTTGTCCACCATCAAATTATTCGAATAAAAATATAACATTTATATTTTTGCAAGAAGAAACAGACAAAATAGAAATGCAATTAAAAAAAGAAAAATAATGTAATCTTTACATCTGAAAATTAAAAACCAATCTATATCTTCAATGTTCAACAATGTTCAGTAAAAGTTTATATTTAAAAAAATTATTAACTTTCCAACGGAAAGTTAACAATTTTTTTTAAATAGAAATAGAAATAAACACGAATTTTAAAATAAAAATATAATACACGAATTAGATAGTACCGAATTAGACAACAGATTGCACTTAAAGGATCGCAAAATGAATACTATCTATTTATACACACCGCTTTTTGTTAGCAGAACAATTCGTCGTTTCAAACAAAAACCTCGACGTAATTCAAAAACGCAACCGGTCGTGTGTTCCGTTATTTGACGAAAATTCGCGGAAACGCAGCAGTTCGATGATTGCGTGCAAATCCGAAAGAAAAAGAGATTCCTCGTGGGAATTAAAAATATGTCATCGGACGGTACGAGGGACACTGCGAAAACTAGAAACGGAGATCTCGCGAGTGAAGCGAGGTTTAATAAAGCGCGCAAAACGGCAACGTGCGAGCGACATAATGGCGGGTCGTTGAAAAAACGGACCGGTGCGGCATGGTTTCGGCATCGCGAATACACGCAGCTCGACAAATTAACTTTTTGCGAAACAATGAAACCGCGCCACGCGTGTTCAAACATTGTCCTGGACGTATACACGTCGGGTGTGCAACGATCTGCTCGTTCATTTATGCTATTGTCAACGAAACCCTGTACAAGGCAGAAAGATATATTAAAAAAATGTAACCAAAAATTATAGTTATGCTTCGTTATTCTGTCTGAATAAAGAGAATAATAACCGCAACTGTATAAACCATGAACGTAAAAAACAAAATTTGTAAACCAAGTTATGCATAACGTTGTAAAATGTCACGATTTTTTTCCTATGATCTATCCTTCCCTTCCAACCTTACCTACGAGTAGTATCACAAATTAACAATTTACATCAACAGAAATAAATCATATGATTGCGATGATACAATTTAGATTTAACTTAAAACTCGATTTAATTTCGCTCGCGAAATCGTCGGATGTAAAAAAGCGTATCGCGTAAAACGTAGTGGAAGAAAAGCAAGCGACTGTACTTAAGCGATCCATTAAGGCAAAATGCGCGTGCAACGAGCCGTCAAATAATTCACGCACTTTCAGATCATGTCTCTCCAGCCATATATGCGGTTTCACGATGCTGCTGTGTGCGCCGATGAACAACAGCCGCGCGATGATCCCGTGTATCCACCGTGTGTCGCATAACAGGCCGCGCATGACATACGTTACGGTTTCGCGAAATGTGTAATTGCGTGCAACTTCCATCGTCTGTCGTTCGCACACGCGGTGACACATATAATGTGCACATGTGTCGCGCGCTGCGATAGAGTGAGTGCCCAAGCTTGCAAAAAGTTTAATTGCCAACATATCAGTCGGACAGCCTGAAAACGTCGAAATTTTCGAAAATGGAGGAAACCCTACCAAAACATGTATTAAAAATATGATGAATTTAGAACGCGCATAAACACACCGAATTTAACAAAAAGCAGCAATACTATTTGTGAAAATAATTTTTGAAACTGATAAAAGTATGTATACAGGCGGAAAGAATTGCAAATGTGAAATAAAATCAGTTCTAATTTTTTGCAATTTTCTTGTTAAAAACTAGACAACTTGTATATCATCTTAAATAAAATCAAAAGGTATTCCACACAAAGGAATAATAAATGTATAATAAAAAGATTAAAATGTTGGCATTAAAAAGCTTTTTTACATGCTTTCAGATTATTAATCAAGATTACAAAGTCCCTTGAAGCATAACTTTCAAGTTTTCAACTAATACATAATTCCATATCTCCATAAAGGTTGTACCGAGTATTACTTTTACCAGGTATTACTTTTTATACGACAGAAATAAATGCGATGTTCAAAGAGCCAGCGAAAATTTTATTTTTATTTCTAACAAAGTCGCGATTTAATTTTATTCATAATATAGTATAAATGATAAATTTATTATTAAATCTAAATACATACAAAATTTTTAAATCAATTTAATTTTCGTCAATTGTACATTTGACTGCGTTAAAATTTAAAGAAAAAATATGATAAAAATGTAGAATTTCACAAAAAATAAATGTTAAAACGCAGTAAATTGCAACTTGAAATTTACTTCATAAATAGTTTTATTGAACGAAGTAAATTTAATTAATTTTTGTTTTATGTCACACGACGTTATGCATCCAATTCTTCGCGCAACTGTTATTCGCGATTATTAATGAAATACCGTTGATATTACGAATCGAATCTGATATTTTGCATAAGCAGAGAACGAACGACTGATCATGACCGATATTATGTTCATGGAAAGGACAATAATATGATTATAGATATCAACAGCCATTTCGACTACATTATGCGCGTTACAGATAGGAATGGAATCAATCTCTTCGTAAATTTCAGAACTTTAGATCGTATATTGCAACTATTTGCAACATATAGCAAAATTTACTTCATTTACAGTATATGTGTAAACTGTATTATAAAATTTGGAAAATTTTTCATTAACGTTTAATAATAACTTGAATAATTGATAGATCTCAAGAAACAAAACTGCAAATTATAAATTATAAACTGTTAACAACTATAGAATTAAAAATTGTTTATATAAATAAAAAAATTTATTATGGGATAATAGATAAAAATATTTATTTAAGTTTAAACGGACACAAATATTCAGATATATATATATATATATATATATATATATATATATATATATACATATATATATATATCTGATGATATTATTCCTAATACATTTATTGAATAGTTTTGATAATTTTGATAATTTAATGTATGCATAAATAATTTTAAGTTGATATTTAATTATTATATAAAATTTATTTCACTGATAATCGATCAATCGATATTAATTCGTTAATATGATGAAAAGTTTATATAGATTAAATTATTGGAAACATGGATTGATTCCATTACTATAAAATACTCTAAAATACAATGAGAAATATATTCTATTTCTCATTGTATTTTAGAGCATGTTTCCAATAATTTAATCTATATAAACTTTTCATCATATTAACGAATTAATATCGATTGATCGATTATCAGTGAAATAAATTTTATGTTGTTGTATTTCATCAATACTCACGATGCGAGTATACTGCATTATGCTCTTTGTCTCATATATTCTAATAACGAAATTATCATCAAAAATATATCTGTTAGATTTCATTACATTTATTATATAAAAATTTTTTTGTTATTTTTGTTATTTTGTTGTTAAAATATTTTTTATTATTCATTAATTAAACATTTTTAGTATGTAAAAATTAAAAAACTTTAAATATAAAATAGTTTGATCAGGTGAGTACAGCAATCATCATAAAAGCATATGAATGCAAATTTTATCGATGTTTTTAATTCAACGAAGATATTTAAGAATACATTTATACTGCATTATTCTTTACGATGATTGTAATATTGGCGCAAAATCGGACCGACTCGAACGAAGAAATGGGAAAAACGCAATGATATTACTCAATTTTTAATAAAATGTAGACTTAATTCTCTCTTTGTTAGTATAAATTGAATTGACATTTTCTATATTAAATTCTCTCAAAATAATCATATTATAAGAAAATTAACTAAATTCCTTTAAATTGAAATACATATCAAACAAATAGCATTTCATAAAGTAAAAACTGCATTAAAAATTGTGTATTTAAGTAATTTATAAAATCAAATTAGCATTTTTTTCTATTTTCTTTTTAACCTATCAATTTCGTGTTCACATAGAAGACTCTAATATATTTTAATATTTTTTAAATAAAAGGATAAAAAAATTCATACACTGTTAAATTGTGTTTTTAAAAAATAAACTGACAGAAGTCAAAACTATCCCGTGCTTTTGCCTTCAAATTTAACTATACTGATATATTAGTGATTAATAAAATTGCAGTTTACGCAAAATGCAATTCATATAAAATAATCCGCATTTTTCTTCGTTAATTCGAGACATAAGTCAAGATCAAATTGCTTCTAGATTGCCTTTGAAGTTAAAAGTGACTAACAAAAAGCAGTACGCAGTTTCCATCGAGCATAATCCAAAGCTGAATTTCGCTAAAAGAAATGTTAATTACGAACAGAATTTTTATGAAAATATGAAAATATAAAAGAGCGGTGAAACATCTCTCATAACTATCCAAAGAATAAACCACAAAGCAATTAAAACAAATATAACAGGCCAAATACAAAGAACATTTATCATATTTATAATACGTTGTACTATTTGAAAGACTAATAATTTAAAAAATTCCTTATAACATTGAATATATTTAATGAATATTATACAAACAGTCTTTGTAGAAAATTTTATTTTAAAATGTTTTCCGCAAAAATTTAATGTAAATAATACTCTTAGCTCAAAATAATTTGATGGATTAATAAATTCGGCAAACGATTAAGCGGTAATGATTAAGCTGCTGCTATATTACACATGCAAGGAATAATTTCAATTTTAAAAATTAATTTTTCTTTCGCTTCTCGCCTCGACATTAAATCTATGTCGATGCATCCAACGTAATAATCAAGTTACAAACCGCTTGTATCGTGCCGGAAATCACATTTTTATTTATCGTCATTGCGAAGCGTGTCACCGGAATGCCATGGCTCAACTCGTAAGCTCGTTACGATGCGGAAGCTCACGTTGCGAGGAGAAGCTTCGACAAATTTCCACGGGCACGTGCTTGCGATGCGACGCGAAGCTTAACGTACAGGTAGGTAATGATAAATGAACTCGCGCGATACCGTGTGTGAAACAAACACCGCTATTGTATTATAATCATCGTTAGACTGCATTGCAATTGCGTCTATATTTGCCATTTCGTGTACCAACTCGCGGTTATTATCTGCAACGCAATTAAGTCTAATGTCATCTAAGAACCTTCGAATTTGAATAAAAGACAAGAACATATGCAATTTTCATCTCCGAAACTTTTTACTTGCACATTAAAAGAATATAAGTTTTGCTTTCAATTAGATTTGATAATAAACATTATCTTTATATACTAATGTTGATATAAAAAAAAATGTACAAATTTTATATTACAGAAAAATCTTTTCTTGCACGTATCAAAATTAGAAATTATTTTATTATTTTTATCTACGCATCAGTTCTAATACAATCTCATCTAATAAAAAATGCTTAAAAAAGGCTTACTAATAAAATTACCTTATATCTGCTTATTTTCCATATTTTACTGAATAATTTTCAAATAAAAAATTTAATTTCGGATCTGTTGCTCTAAAAATTCCTAAGGCTTTTCCTGAATCTTTATAAGTTCTTTAGATTTCTTCTAAAGCGATGTTCGACTGATATTTTATGGCGCGGACACCTCTTTAATTAGGAAGTCAGAGAGGAGAAAAAGAAGAAAAGATCAGTCAAAACTTGAGAATGACTCCAGGTTGCTCCAGGCATAAACAGAGCTTTCGCCCTTGCTGAGCCCCGCAATAAGAGAATTCCAGATAAGAGAAACGCGCTACACATAGAAGCTAATTAAGTCAGCTGGAAATCATCGTCGCGAATGCTTTATTAAACTGACGCCAGATGCTCGATCATAAATTCTCTATACGGTCACATTCCAATTTCCGAATTGATCTGACACATACACACACACACACACACACACACACGCGCGCGCGCGCGCGCGCGCGCAGAACAACGACGGTGCACAGGAAATGCAACTAGTGCGAGAAGCTTCCGTTTTGCGCACCATCCTCCCTTCGCGAAAACAACGATTCTATGAGAAACTACTGACAACAAATCTTTACCTTTCCTCTCGAATTCTCAAGATATACACACCTTTGTATCACAACGAAAAATATATCGAATATTTTAACGAATAAACAATGTAAATTGCACAGAACAGAGGAATTGTAGAATAACAATATACGAAGAAATAATTTAGCATTGCAAAGAAATATATATATATAGAGAGAGAGAGAGAGAGAGACCTTCTTAAAAATTATTTAAATAGAGCAATGCGCGCAAAAAATAAGATATTCTAAAATTTATCCTTGGTAATCCTTAAGATTATTTTAAAATTGTTTATTAATTTTTTTTAAAAAAGAAGCTAAGTATACTTAAAAAAATTTTTATTATTAATAATTAAAATTATATATTCTCTAAGTATAAAAGAGTTACTTACTCAATGGAGAAAAATTAATGGATGTAAATGTACAAGAAAAGTGATTAACTTCAATAAAATAATAATAAGAAAGTTTTTTTGGAAAAAAGCTGATCTTTTATTTTAAAAATTAAGAACATTAATGAACGATTTTTAAATTGAAATAAATCATAATATAAATCAGTACTTGTCGCGAACAAAAGTTGTAATTTTGTATTAGCAATCAAATATTAATATTTTACAAGAATATATAGAACGTCATTGAAAATAATTTTTTAACTGACATCGAAAAATATCTCATAATTTTAAACTAATAAAGATATATAATTTATTGTCAATTTTAGCTGTATCTTTCAGTATTAAATACATTTTTCTTATGATTGTCAAATGCGACCAAAAAAATCTACTTTAAAATCTCACACTCTGATATAAAATATATATATATATTTCTTATTTTGATTCATATATATTTTTTTAAATATAGTAAAAAATTAGCATAAAGATTACATAATTATTTTTCACGTAGTAGTATTCTAACGAGCAGAAAAAATTTTAATATCTAAAAATCTCAAATATTTATAACAAAGTTAATATTTAAACGAAGTAACGGTATATGTCGAAAAAAATAAGCCATAACGAAAATTAATGTAAATGCGTGAAGTAATTTTAGAATGTCTTATAAACGCAATAATAAGATGCATACTGCGAATTGTTGTGAAATATAGACACAATTTCCCCATTTCTCCTCGTCGTAAAAATGCCCCTGTCGTCGTTTATCTTACTTTTATCAGTCCACGGAACATTCAAGCGTTTCTACGAGGGATGTCGTCAATTATCTGCCGCGTACATGATATCAAGAGAAATCGTTTCTTTGTACTTATCGTCGATTCAAAACGCGAAAACAAAAATTTATTTTCCGATTCTTTCAAAATAAATATGATTACTAAATATAGTGATATTTAATATCTATACTAATCAGATTGTATTTGAAAAATGTAGCATATAATAAAATTAAATGTATATATATATATATATATATATATATATATATATATGTGTAATTATTTCTCCTATTTATTATATATAAATTAAATCAATTAGTGTACATAAATTTAGACGTTATAATGAAATTAATTACTCCGAATAAATAATTACGATATAACATAATGAATATTTCATCGATTTGATATTTTTTAAATAAGCTCTTTATGTATTACATTTCGTGATTTTACAACGCAAATTTATTTAATTTAATTTTATACCAATTTTTTTTCATCAATTACGCAATGATGATTTATATTCAAAATAATTTATAAATTTCATTCATTATCTAATTTTCGAGGACGCATCACGAATGACGACAGCATGTATCAAAGGCAATTAACAATAACTATATCGCATGTCTCTTTCTCGATCGTGATCAGGTTGTTTATAGCATTTCTAGAAAATCCTCGCCGACTCGCGCGATACCGATAACTTTTTTTTACGCGTGACGTCACGACCCGCTGTGCTATTTTGTTTTCGTTGGAAATCTGCGTAGTTCGAAATACTTTTCTCAATAAAAAGTGAGAACGTTATGAACGATATTCGAACGAATTTAGCAACGAATGAGTCGTCAAGATGCTCACACTCGTGACACCAAGATTATAATGATACCAAATTAAGTGAAAATAGAACAATCATCGTATAAATTTGCAATAAACTCACCGGCCGATGTCATCGTCATTTTGTCGTTGTTCCATGGCTAATTCCGAATACTCCATCCATAGATGCAAACCATTCGGGAAAATACAATGATTGCAAGCTCCAATTGTCATAATCATGCTTACGTCACACTTTACACAGCACTCCCGATACTTATTTACTTAAAATGCATATAAAATGCGATGTATATAAAATGCTATAGACATGAGCGCACTCTGTTCATTACGCCTGCGAATAACTTCATGCCATTTTACGAACTGAAAATCCCTCGTCCCTTTCGCGCCCGATTCATATATTCGAGCGATGCAACATATATTATATATATAAAATATTTTACAACTGCTCCGAAATATAATGCATCTAATGCTCCCGGTTACAATGCGCATTTGCAAAATGAGTAAAGAAAGCAATTTCAAGAATACATATAGGCTGCGTTCCATTTAATGCTCGGAAACACTCGCAATCAACGTTTATTCTTATTTAATATTTGGTGAATAATAAAGATGAAATGATTCTGAAAACGTTGCGATCATTAAATGGAATAAAACTTATAATAAAGAGAACGGTCGCAACAACTGATATATTTCGCGCCAAATAACACGCGTCGATTATTTAATATCAGAAAATATACCTTGATTATAACGTCGCGCGTGATTATATTGTCCATTGTTTGATTCGATACTTGTCGTTGAATGTTACTGGAAACTCACTTTTTAGCTGCAGAGATATTTCGGCAAAAAAGAAAGAATAATCGCGCGCGAAACGGACGCGGAGTAACTGCGCTAGTTAAAAACAAAAGCAATATGGCGGCTGATGTATCTAAGGACGCATCTCGCGTTGCGATTGCTTTAATATATAACGACAAATCGCCCGTTATTGAATTCGGCACTCCCGATCACTCCCGGGACGTCCGTTCACGCGTAAGACTTTCTTACGAATGAGAGAAATATTATGAGAACGCGTGCCGGCAGGTGAGGTATGTGAGACAAGGGGAGGTCAGGCGCGCGGCAAACAAAACAAGAGGCGGCGCGCGCGGTATGGCTGTGACGTAGCGCTTACGTAGCGGTGACGCGCTTGCGACTTCACTCTTAACGCGACCTTTGAATGGAGAACGTCACCAGTCGAGTGCTCGTATCTATTGCCTAATATCATCGAATATTTCAATTACGCAGAAGATTAAGCCGCATATTATTTCCGATTATGGTCTGAATTCACTCGTATCTCGAAGGGGTTACATAATGAACAATACGTCTCGTTAAGCAAATCAAAAGCCGCAATACGGAAAACATGATGCATATATTCATACACACACACACACACACACACACACACACACACACACACACACACACACACACACACACATCACATATATACTTATGTTTTCTGTATATATATAACGATCGCGTTTTATTTACGGATTCTATAAACCTAATCACGATTGTGAGCATCTTGACGACTCATTCGTTGCTAAATTCGTTCGAACAACGTTCTCACTTTTTATTGAAAAAAATATTTCGAAACTACGCAGATGATAATATGTACGAACCAACGAAAACAAAAAGCACGGCGGGCTGTGACGTCACGCGTAAAAAAAGTTGTCGGTACCGCGCGAGTCGGCGAGGATTTCCTAGAAATGCTATAAACAAGCTGGTCACGATCGAGAAAGAGACGCGAAACTGTCGACACGTAATATATAAGTACATATTATTTCTTCACGACTTTCTCGAATGAGTTTTCGCTTCGCGTTCCTCTTTTTCTCATCCGCGATTATTAATGTTATGTAAGTTCAAATGGAATAATATAACAATGCAGAAACATATTCGAACGCAAGACGTATTACTTTCTATCTATTCTACGTAGTTCTCGAAATATATTCGCAAATAACGTGTTTATCTTGAATCGGGCGTCTAATAGAATAATAGAAAACATCATTCACATCACAGAATAGGATAAGATAAGGTTATTAATTTATATTTAAAACATTCTCTTGATATAACCATAATTATTATCAATACATTTTTAATATTGATACTACACACACACCACACACACACACACACACACACGCGCGCGCGCGCGCGCGCGCACGCACGCACGCACACGCACGCACCACGCACGCACACGCACACGCACGCACGCACACGCACACGCACGCACGCACGCACGCACGCACGCACGCACGCACGCACGCATGCACGCACGCACATATGCACACTCATTATTAATAAAAATCTTTTTTGTAATAATTCTTTTTGAAAACGAGATTATGGTATACGGACCAATCGACGCTCGATTCGACTTCATCATTTGTGTAGCCAATCAGCTCGCGTCTTTTTCACTAGTCTTTTTCAATAGTCGCGACAGTCGCGAGAGCTCCGCGCATCGGTCATTTTCGCGCGTTTTTCCTTGCCGTTTGTCGAGTGTCGAAGTGTCGAATTGCAATCGCATAATTGCCTCATTGTGGTAAATCATGTATAATCGATGCCGATCCGCATCCTTCGATATTCGACGACCGATGGATATCTCATCTCGGATCTGTGCTCGTGTTGATCCGCTCGCCAGGCTGGCTATCGTCATAGGTACGGAAATCCGCCATTGATGTTTAAACAATAATTTTTTACTTCTAGAGAATGAGGCTCTATGCACAATGGAGGAAATATTAGGAATAGAAAGAAATATTAAGTTTTGGAAATAAAAATTAGGAATAAAGATTAGACTAGCTATATACTTCTATTTATGTCTATTGTGCGTTTAATCTTTACTCTGAATTTTTATTTCTAAAATATAATATTTATCGTTCCTAATATTTCCTCTATTGTGTACAGGATCAAGATTTTTTTGTGTTAAATAATCTAAAGAATAAATTAAAAATCTCTAATACCACCACCTGGAACTTTTTAGAAGAAAAGCATAAAACTTCAGTTTTCGATGGAGATAAAAGCATCTCGCGTATATTTCAGTAAAATTTCGATCGTTGAGTCGCTCGGAGAATATGGCGTCGCTCGGCAGTTGAAGTTGTCGCGTGTGCGCGATCGAGAATCGAAGGCAACGTCGCGAAACGAAATTTCGATGCGTCTTCCATGTTCGTCGCGCATCATTTTGCGGTGCATCGCGTGCACTTGTCAATCGGGAGTGCCGAACAAAGTGCCGGGCGATCTTTATTATCATGTATCGTGTATGTGTGTGTGTGTGCGTGTGTAATGTGTGTTCTGTGTAAATGCTACGAGCAACGACGAATGAACGGGCGATAGCAGACAGCTGAGCATCGACAGCGTATCGACACCGGTAAGTAAATTTGCATCTATGGCTAACCATTTGATATTGACTCGTTTGTAATTTCGATTGCAATTTTAACTCGTCATCTTGCAATCACGAGTTACTCTCGTAGACAGTAATCCAAATATAACAATCATAAATCGTACTTATAACGTAGATCGTAATTCAAATCAATAGACACGTGTAAATATATATACGATGCAACGAGTAAACGAGAGACAGAGAAGAGAGAAAGAGAGAGAGAGAGAGAGATTTACGATCGATTATATTTTTTATTTCCATTTGATATATGAGCTTCTTAAAATGAGCTTCTTTCTCATCTCATATTTTATTTTTACAATAATTTATTTTAATTAATTGATTTAATTTATTTTTTATTTTTTTAACTTTAAAAAGTAGAGAAAAATAAAGAATAAATTAAACGGAGATTGAGATTAAGATTTATATTGGCAAAAATGGAACATCAGAATTTTTATAAAAAGTAGAAGAAAACTGTAAAATTATAGATAATGTGTTCTGACACAAGAAATTTAATCAATTTGGCTTTTAATAAGAATTTAATATGAAAACCATCAAACGATAAATTAAATAATCTCATGAAAAACATTTGCTTGTCTCGGCGCGTAAACAATTCGGAGAATAACTATATTATATGTAAAGTAATAAAAGAAATTAAATGTAATGGACTGATAATATCAGATTAATCTTTTCTCGATTTATCTTTTATACTTCATTCCCACAAATTAAATAATAAAAAGTGTAAGAGTTGATTGGTACTCGTGACACTTCTCGTTAAATTTTTCATTTTATTTATTTTATGATTGAATGAATGCCAAAAGCGATAACAAATGGCAACAATTAAACGAAAATGGAAATCAAATGTTATAAAAGCTATATTTCTATTATTAAATAGAATCTTCATAATAGTTTTAATATATTTATATCTTTTGTTCTTTTTTTTTTAAATTATTATGTAGACTTGATAGCAGCACGATTTTTCAGATAAATTTAATTTTTTTAGCAGAGTATGAATGAATTTCCAAATATGCTTCATCGTATTTTGTTTTGATGAGTTACATCAATTGTTATTCTATTATAACTCCAATATAACAAATATTATAAATTGCGAATAAAAGATAACGAAAAGCAAAAGTCCTTTCTGATCAAAATATCAGAAAAACGATATATGTATAACATGTATGTATAACAAAGCTGTACGTTTTTTTCAGTATTTAAAATATTAAACTAATGTTTTAAAATTGATAATTTAATATAAAATTGCGACTAATGGAAAATAAAAAGCAGGAGGAATCACTCCTGATTAAATTAATAAAAAAATAATATTTTATAGAAAAAAGCTCCGAATATTTTATACTATATAATATTTATGCTATCGTTCTAAAAATTATTAAATTCGCTAAAACTGGCCATTCAAAGTCTTATCGATGACTGAATATTTTTTTCCTTTAAAATCATAAAGCTATATTACGCTCGCGTCATGCGGCTTGTTTTTACAAGGAGGTTATTCATATTCAAAGTTAAATTGTAAGCTCAACGTGCCGCGGTTTGAGTCCATTCCGCAGATAACATTGCGCGAATGAGTAAACCTTGTTAAAGTCTTCACGCAACCACGACATTGTCTTTCATTCCCTCCGGCTCTGCATCCGCGACATATTTCTGCCAAGAAGTTAAACAAAAACATTTTTCTAAATTAATATGCGGAGAATACATTTAGCATCTCCAAGAAGTAATAAAAGATTGGATAATCAAGATTTTCTGTACACAAATAGAAATCTTATTTTATAATGCGATTAATATACCTATTTGTATTAAAAATAATTTATATTTAAATCTTATTTTTATTATTTCGTAATTTGAAAAGTAATAAAAAATAGAAATTTTTGATAAAATAGGCGCAGCGAATTTCTTATCTGAATCGCATTATTACTTTTTTCCAATTCTTTAGATAATACTAATTTGAGATATATTGTTCTAATTGAAATCTTATTATATAGCCACGTGTTTGACTTTAGACATATGACGAAAAGAAATCGTCCCAATGATTCAATGATCATCTCGTCTTTGAGAGAAAAAAGAAATGTGAGCTCTTACTAATCACCTACGTCCGCGTCCGTTCAATGCTTTTATTTCATACTTTATGACGGAATATGAAGATTAATAGCTGGCCATTGTTTGTAGTAGTCGTTTCCCTTCTTCGTTTTCCGCGAAGCGACGAAGTGTGCGACGGCGGAGAGGGTCGGAGAGGAAAGAAGAGGGTGGGCTGTTAAGCTTAAGCTAACTCACTTGTCTTGGCGATGTGAAGGATACACCGAACGACCTTCTAAGCACCGTCGCGGATATTTCACCGGGCTCGAAGATTAAAGGACTCTTGAGAAGCTCCCTCGGGTGAGAGTGGGACGGGCATGGTAGCGCGAGAGGTGGATGCTGGTACCCCAGGATGGACAGCCTGTCCGCCGCGACGCGACGGGGAAAACGGCGCTGATGAATTCGCGTCGCGAAGAAACCGCTCTCGAGGCGTTAACCTTTGTGCCGGCCGACCTTTATTTTCTCGACAAAATATTCTCGACCAGTAGCGTACCTAAAGTCACTGCGGATCTCACGTTGCAAAAGGGCTCTCCCTTTCGATACCAAAGAGCATTCATGAGATCATAAAATAGGAGGAAAGTAAATCGGAAAGGATATCAAGTTTGTGATATTGAGTTTCATCGACCGTAGAAAGAAGGGGATCTGTACACGACGAAGAATGACAAAGCTTTATGATATAGATAATATTTAAGAAGTATTTCATTACTTTTTAAGATTACATTTTTCTTGCAGACATATAGACGATACTTGACAAGTACAAAAGAGAAAGGTTCATCTTTTATCAAGTTTTCTCTATTTTGTGTAAATTACTTTTATTGATATTTTATTTTGGAGTTCTCGATTATGCTCGAAGTTCGATTTTATCAATAAAACTTGTTAGACATTATTACAAAAGTTATTATTATAAAACAAAAAGAAAAGTTCTAATCTATATTGTTTAAAATAAAGTTTAAGATAAAGTTCAGGAGGTTTGTTGATTTACTGTGAGGATGAGGTTTTCGTAAGTTTTTAGTTACGCCACTGATTCCTTCAAGGGATATAGACGGAGTCCTCGAGTAGCGTGCGACATTTGTTCCTGGGAATCACTTTAGCTTCATCAGAGAAGTGACGCGTCTGGCCTCCGCAATGAACAATCGCGGTCGTGTTTTCTCTTTCAGTTCCGTGCAATTTCTTGCAACGCGAAATCGTGCACGAATAGAAATGAAATTGTTGAATGTAAAATAAGGAGACGATACACTGTAAAATGTTTAATTTCGATTTGAGAAGTGCGGACATTATCAAAGCTTCTGTGTCTCCATTCTTCAGGTCTTATAATATTTTATTTTTATTTATATTTACAAAATATATAAAAATAAAAATATTTTATAAATAGTTTGTAATTTAAATCTCTAGTATTTTTATTTTCTGCTAATATATAACTTTCTTGCACGGATTATAAAAAACTTGCTGTATTGCAATTAATTTGATTTATAAATTTATATAAAAAGTAATTTTTAGATCTTCCTCCGTGTAAAGTGAAAATTAAAAAATGTTAAAATAATATTTAGTAATAAAATAATATGGAGAAAAAAATATGCGTTACGAAGAAATTTGAGTCGTCACCGTTGTAAATGATAGGAACAGACGGCGATATCATAAATTTGCACGTTCTGCGGAAAGCAAATGTTACAGTGAGCATCTGTCTATCCGTCACTTTTGTCGACTAGAAGTAACTTTCCCAATTTCCACTAGCAAATCAAGTTTCTTTTATAAAACCTCGCATTCACTTCGCATATTCTATATATCGCAATCTCTTTCTCTTTCCTTCTATGCAAAATTTAACGCAACGTTTTCTTAAGCACACCTGAAATTTTCAGCGATCTTTTTCAAATCTATTTCAATCTGTCAAGAATTCCAAAAATCGATCAGACTCATTTCAAAGAAATATGCATAATTAAAATTAAATGTTATTTAAAGGCAGCAAAAATTGCATAGAAATCAGTTTTCATGTCTTTTTTGAAAGTCTTCACCTTTTGTAATGGATCGCACAGCTTTTTCGACGATTCATTATCCGATTCTGTTCTGAAACGAGAGATCTCGTAAAAAAAATACGCCACGGTAGAATGTTGTAGGTAGAAGTTAACTTTGCGACCGGAAAGTTGAACGATAAAATTTACCCTCGATTTCACTCCGGGGAGATACCCGACTTTTCCGCACTCACCACTATTATTAGCTGATTCGCGCGAGCGTACTCGCGATAAATATTAATTAATCTGCCGCCGCGAGATAAGGCGCGGCGTTTTTTGTTATCGTATTTTAGCTTATGAAACTACGATCAAAGATCCCGCGAAAGGATTTTGTAGAACGGAATTGTATGCATACGGCGCGTTGCGAGGAATAACGTAAAAATGTAGAATTTAAATCGGGCCGTAACAAGATTCATGAGATTCGATCTATGAGGGAAAAATATTAGTAGAACAAAAAAAATATAAGGGAGGGCTGAAACTATATATTTAAACATTTACGATAATATGAAATTGCTCATCTTCTCTTTACACACAGCAAATAAATATCTTTTACTGTATAATTAAGATGTAAATTTTAGAGTAGGAGTTATTTTTCACTCGATAATTAAAGGAATGTATAATTACTTTTATCAAAGGGATTATTTTAATTCTTACGATTTTTGCGACGTATTTCTCGAATTTAACTATTTTGTGTGGTTCGGATTAAAATCTTCTTTCTAATAAATCTCGATGAAACAAGTGTGCACCGAGGTGTGCACCTGCACACTCGTGCAATACTCAAGAGGCAAACACCACTTTGGAAAATTGCTAGCCTTTCCTGAACTGCCCTTTCATGGTCATCACCTCTTCCTCTAATCTATTATACTTGATACATAATTCATTGTCTCAAAGAATTTTCTACATAGAAGCTGTTAGATTCTATTAAGCAATTTTAAATTTGATGTAATATATCCGAGAAGAAAGTTCACATATTACATTATCTAACAATCAGTTTCTTCCCTTAATTTTTATAAATTGGATAAATTTTTTTTAAATAACACATTAGTTTTATTCTACAAATTAAATTAAAAGAGATTTTTTGCAAAATATTTAGTATGACAAATATTGAACACATATTGAAATTAATTCATAAAGTGTATTTTAATTCTATAGCTTTCTAGATTTTAAATGACAGTAAAATTTATTAACAAACTTTTTGACAAAATAACAAACTTAACTCATTCAATTAATTTTATCTAATTTATTTTCTCTCTATTTTTGTATTTTCTTGGCTAAAAGTTACTTTTGTTTGAAAGTTTTATTTTGTTATCTATAGAACTATCTATAGAGTCTTATCTCACATTCTGATTGTAGATTTTTCCAAGAACACACAATATGAGCATGAGACTATACGATAAATATCCATATAAAATTGCACTTTACATGACAATACATTACATTTAAATATTCTTACAAAAATAATAATACATTCTTTATTATATTTATAAATAGCACACAAATTTAATAATAGAGAAAAAAAACATTTATTCTGCTTGAAATATGATTGTTCGGTTTTTTAATATTATAGATATTTTATTCGATCAAAAATATTTTTCAATATAATAATATAAAAAAAAAAGATATTCTATTCCGTCACTTCTCGAATTTTATAAATAGATTGATATACTGATGGTCTCTATATGTCCTGAATATGAATGCAAAGAGTAAGGCTTCCCTATGTTAGAAAATGAAATCTTTTGCGAGGAAACTTTGAATATTGTACCAGCGAAGGTCGATCAGAGAATGCAAGATGATATTTTCTGTTGTATTGGTTATACTATGTATTGACTCGAATGAACTCGTAGAAAGTTATTTTACATGTCTTCCGACTCTTCTGAGATTTTTCATAACTTTAATATCAAATTCATTTGATTTATATATAGAATAGAAATTTTATTTAGAACAAAATTTCATGGGGCGTTTTACATAATGATGTGCGAAATTTTTGACTCAAGACATATCACAAAACATATCATAAAATTGTAAGAAAGAATATGGAGAATTTCCATTCGGTTTTTAATATATTTTCTCCTGATACGTCTTGATTCAAACAAAAAAAGAAAAAAAATTCCAAGCAATTTTGTATTTCAATCTGAAGGGGAGTCTTTTGCGGGGAAAATTGCAAGAAAACTTATTCACAAAAAGTTTACAAAGACTATATCGTAAGGAGTTTAAGATATCGCAAAAGATAGTCTTTTTCATGATTTTATGATCACTGAAGACTTGTGCGACAGCAAACCAAGTCCGCTGCTTCGCGTTGTTTGCATTTTCCCTTAAAGGGCCGCTTCGAGTGCTATGTGGGTCAGAACTACTGTAGCGTATACTTTGTTTGCTGCTCGTCGCAGCTGTATGCTCGTGTAATACACCGACAAGTAGTTGAGCTTCGCGGCGAGGAAACCGACCCGCTAAATTGGCACGACAAACGTATCTGTCGCAACTACTCCAGTCTTTCGGTATAACTTGTAAGCATTTCAATCTTGTTCCGAAATAGCTTAAATATTTGTGTATAATATATTAAATTGACAACGTATAGTTGTCAATTTACATTTCGTAAATAACATTTAAAACGTAGAGTAAACGTAAAGTATATTTAAAACGTAGAGTAAACGTATTTAAAACGTAGAGGAATAAAAATAAATAAGTTATATATAAATTCGATTCTTTTATTAGTAACAGTTCTTGAAAAGAACAAAGTAATACGAATATGTGTACACACGTAAAGCTATTAGCATATTATTTCGTGGAAACTTATTAATTATTAAGAGTTTTGATTTCACTTTCTGTACTTCTATTTTTTATATTCTACTTTTTAGGTAATATTATTTAATAATAATGTTGTCTAGATTTAATAATTTTTATGGCTCGAGAAAAAGGCTTTACATGAAAAAGGCTTACATGAAAGAAATAGTTTTGCTCTCTAGAAATTTAGCCAGATACAAGTATGAAAATAATCCTGTGCGGTCATACGAATTTGTATGAATTTGTTGAAATCTAGCAATGAATATAAAAAAGATTCATTATTAATTAGCAAATCGAAACACTGCACGAAGCTAGCGTTTCAATTTGGCCTGAAACAATTTTTATGCTCTAATAGCCAGAACTATTTGTCTAACCTATATAAACCTATAAAACTACAGAACTATCAAAAGTTCTGCTAAAACTCTGAACTAGTTAAGGAATTTCCACCAAATAATACATCAGTTTCACACATGCGTAATAGCATAATTTTAAAACATTTTATTTTTAATCAATATTTCTGTATCTCTTTGAAATGAAATGAAGTGATAAAATGGCAAGACAGATTGCGTCAGCAATTGCGATTTAAGTATGTGATGCGATTTTGCGCGAAATATTTGCTATTTACCGCAACTTCTTCCGTTATATGGTAGATATACTAGATTATGCACGCTGCATCTCACAGATGCGCGAAACTGTCTCGAAAAGTTTCGGTATATATTTAAATGCATATTACGATAGCGGAAGTTTCGTGGACGTAAGCAGCGGCAATGATGCTGCGCGAAACAAATGAAAAACGAAGGAAAAGTGCATTGGAAACTGGCCGGAAATACGAATATTAAATCTAACGTGCTGTATTCTTTATTTTTAATGGATTATCGAATGGATCGATAAAAGCAAAAGACTAGAAGAAACCTTTAATAACAAACCAGATATGAATTATGTAAATAAGTTAATAGCAAGAGAAGAAGAAAACAATCTTTTTTAGATAGAAACTCATATCTGCATTATAAAATATTCTAAACATGTATTGTAAAAAAAATACGCGAAATACGCGAATAAAGGTACGACTGACATTATTAATGTTTTATGTTTCGTGTATTTTTTTACATATATATATATATATATATGTTTAGAATATATGTTATATAATTATTCTTTTTTTTTGTTATAATGAGGAAAAATAAAATAAGATAATTATATTAGAAAACATTGGAGTCTTTTAACATCGTGTTCAGTTTTGCAAATCGTTGGAAGCAGCTAATAATAAGTCCTTGCACGTTCATTCTCTGTCGCGATTATTGTCGGCAAACAAGCGATTGATATCGCGTGTTAATCTCGACAGGCTCTCGTTATCGGCGGACAACGGCACGTTCGAGTACATGAGAGATATAGAGGGAGAGAGAGAGAGAGAGAGGGACTATCTGATCGTTAAGTGGCTCTCGAAAGCGGCGAGTTCGTTGGCCAAAGCGTTAACGAGATTATTAACGCGTCCACGTGTCCTCTAAAGAGTCGTCTCGTCGTGAGATGATCCCGAAAGAATCCTCGCCCTTTCCACAGGTGGAAATGCGACGGTGATTAAGGTGACCCCGCACATTTCCACTTCGACGATCAAGGAGATCAGTCTCGTGAAAAGCTTATCGTTATGCCATGACATTTAAAACGCAATGCAGATAAAATGAAAAGATGTTTACCACAATTGAATCTAGCAGTCGTGAGCAATAGAATACGCGAAATAAAAATATGTAATTGCAGAATCACACGTTTTCTAGCAATTTCTGTAATATTTAAATATTTTAAACAATTTTCTAAACAAATATATTTAAAAAGAGGGAGTCACTACTCAAACCGCATCTCTAATTATGTTTTATTTATTGACATTATTTTTTTCCCTTTTATATAGTTTGTATACGTCTTTTCTTTCACTCATCTTCCATCGATTTAAATATATCTTTTTTATTCGGATATTTCCCATACATACACATAAATATACTCATAAATACGTTTACGTAATCGGTGACGTTTGAAGTGATACGGCTTTCTTCCGTAGCTTTAAACGGGAATGATTTTTTCATGAGCGGAATAGACCGACATTTGGACGGATGGTGGACACTGCCGTCCGAGAGAAATGGAACGGAAGGCGGTAAATTGCGCGGAAGTACATTCGGCGGATTGGATTAGCATTTTATGCGAAAGGCGGACGGTCACATGTGCGCGCATATGTTATCGATCGAAAGTACGCGGTGTCCACTTGATGAAACGTGCAAATATCATTCGCAAAACGATACTCATAATGAGTTTTTTCCCCATGCTGGAAGCGCATACGTATCTGACGCAAACGTAGACGGATGTCGTAGGACAGAATCGATTTAAAATTGATCAAAGAAAATTTGCAGATGAAAGGCCAACCTGTATATGGCATTCTGTATACGCGCGTAATCTCGAACTTGCGAAACGGACACCGCGTTAGAAAACTTTTCCTTAGGTTACGTACGAGAAGTCGGAAAATGGATTCTCGTGGAACTTGCGAGCTGCTCCCAACTCTCTCGGGCGTAAATTGGTCGGTGTGTCGCACGTGTAAAAAGATTTTTACCATTCGCTGTAAGTGCGCTTTCGTGTGTCCCGGTCGAAATGAGAAAAGCGCGAATTTGCTCTCCTCCAATATCTTTCTAATGCCAAGCCACGCATGCAACACACTTTTCATGAAAATCCTGTATTTTTTTTTTTTTTTTTTATCAAAGACATTGATAATAAATGCGTTGAAATACAGTTAAAATCTTTTAATTAATTTTTGTCATACTTATTTCTGTTGCATATATTTTTGCATATATAATTTTAGTTTGTTTTTTGTTAAATAAAAATTGGATTTAATGTAAATGATTTGGACTAGATTTGGACTAGAAGTAAATTAATATTGAAAAATTACACACAACAACACTTGAAGTGATTTAAAGAAAATTAAAGGAATAATTAGAAGAATAGCGTCGATTATTATATATTTAAATTATAATAAGTTATATGTATTACAACTATAAATTAGATATAAGAAATTCTATATAAATGAAAAGGAAATATTTAAACAAGAAAAGTAGTATTACGGGAGCTGTAACTAAAAGAAATTATAATGACCGCAATTAGGCACTTCTGAATAATCTTGTTATAGCATCCGTGTCTTAATAGCTACTTATACTTTAATTGAATGTCGTCTAGTACCCATTTCTGAAGCGTTTACGACTACTTCAGGCCGCTGTTAATGCTTTATAACTTGGACTTGCCAGAGGATTAAAAGTCAAATCCTCTCTCAAATCAGAGGATCAAAAGTCAAATCAGTACACATTAACACTTTGCTGTGTATAAAAAAATTTTAAGAAATAGATTGATATTAAATATCATATCTTCATTTTTTTAAACAATATTAATAACTATAGCTTACATATGTAAACATATAACATATGTTTTAATTATGTAAAAATATTTATTTTACTTATAATTCTAGTAAATTTTTATTACATTAAATATAATTAAACATAAAATCGTAAAAGATTAAATTTCTGTGTTATTTGAAATCGAAATTCTTCTCTTAATGATTATTGGAGCAGAATTTTCTTAGTCTCGGAGCAAACCTGAAGAAGGTAAATATCTTAGTCTACGATAGAAGCCAATTTTCACAAAAGATACGCAAGAGTTCGGAAAGAACTTTTTCAACTTCAGTAATTGGATGGTTCTTCCGACAGCGAAAAATTTCTGTCCGTCATCAGAAACTTGTATGCGTCATGGAAAATCGATCGCGTAGCTGCATCCAAATTTGCTATTTTATATTCAGACATAGACGAATTTTGCACTTTTCTATGCTTGATGCAATCTCTTCATCATAATGCAAATTCCATATTTAAAGATTGAAAATTACAAAAATTGAAAATATTTATTGTATTGCATAAAACGCGTAAATATATTTAGATATATTATTACATCTCTCGATATATTATTTATAAAAGAATATTATAAATAAAGTTAATATTATATTTACATGTTCTTACTTTATAGTCATATATTTTACTTTTTTGTCTTTATTTATAAATATTTACAATATCTACAAAAAATTAAAAAGAAATAAATTGTTATAGGCTCATTTTTCCTTAATTCGAATTTAGAAAAAAACGAAATAGTGAATGGAAAAATATCTTTTATATTTGTATTTATATTTTCTTTGATAAGATTTTAATTTGAAGCTACTTATGTAAATGTCAAATTTTGCAAAATAATGTGACTACACATATATCACTCTAAAAAATTCATTTTTTTTATAAGTTGATATACAGATGTGTCTTGATTGTCTAATAAAAAATAATTTCATAATCAATAAAAGGTAAATCTTCTGTTACGCAATAATAAATAATTATAACAATCTATTGTTAAATTATAATCGTATTAAGATACATGCAGAGAATGAAAATGATTCTATTACGCTATTGACAATAAGCTTGGAAGGCATTAACTTGCCGTACAAGTTTCGGTCAGTCCTGTGGTTTGGTTGATATAGTACGTATCAATAAAGTCGGCTGGTTGTTTCGAATCCCACAACTCGATTCACCTATAACTCACAGCCGATGGACTAGCTAGAGCGCATTCGTTCTCGTTTTTCATACGTCCAATGCAAAGGCTCTGTTATAGATCGAACTGGTTTCAAGAGATACTCTCTTCCGCTGTCTCGCTCTTTTCCACGCCGTTCATTCCATCGTTTCTTCTTTCCAATCCTCTCTCCAACTCTTCCTCTCCCTTTCTCCGTTCAACGAGAGAGGATGAAGGACACAAAAAGACCGGAAAACCGCAGGATCAGTAAGGGGGGAGGGGGGGGTCGGAAGCGTGGAACGAAACAGAGGGGGAGGAAGAGGAGGGAGTAGGGTAGAGCGACGAACATCCAGCTCGACATTCCACGAGATTTCCTCCATCCTCTTTCGATACTTTTTATCCCTCTTTATTCCGTCTGTTTCTTATCACGCTGCCGCTGCTTCTCTTCGCGTTGCGCCTCGCAAGGAATCTCGATCATCGTATCGACTACTGAGCGACTACACAAGATGGATATAAAGGTTTACTCGGCATACGAAACTTTATTCAGAAAACTTAGGGCCTCGGTAATCTTGAAGTGGCCAAAGGAACGAAGCGGAAATGCCGCTGCATAGTGTTCCTAAGACTATCGATCGACTTGCGAATCGATCGCGTGACGTTTCCTATTTCAGTATCTTTTGAAAGCCGATAAAAGAGCTCTTGCTTTTTTTCGAAAGCACTTTCCCGGTCTTTGTCGAAACGTTGCTGGGAATTGCAGTTTACGCAACCTCTCGTTTTGTACTCTTTCTTTATCCATTTAGAAGTTACAAACACTCCACTCTGTAAATATATTTTAGCGTAACCATAATAAATTAATATTACAAAAGGATTTACGATTCATTATATGATTCTAATATCTTGAAAAATATGTATGTAGCATGCATGATCAAGAGAGATAATATAAAGTGATAAACAATCCTGAGATTACATATATGCAGAATTATCGCATGTTTGTATAAACTCGGTTGTTAACAATAAGACGATTGTAAAGAAGACTGCAAAATGAAAGCCGATATCGTTGGAAAAGGAGCACGTTCGATTTGAGACTGTACACGAATAATGAAGCTTTTCGAGATTTGCAAATAGATCGGTCTTGTAAAAGCAGAAGTTGCAACGTCGATCAAGATAATGAGCAAAATAACGATGAACTAGATTGAAAGCGGTGTGCTTTCTTCGAAAATTTGGAAATGCAAATGCACCATGTTAAAACGCGATGCGATATTTTGCTTGAAAAAATGAAGATTTCAAGAATTTTATCGCGGTAAAATGGAAAGTTACAGGACGTAAATTGATTAATATGTTGACACAATGCAAATACAATGGAACATTAATAATTCAAACTGCGTAGTGTAAATTTTGGCTTTAGGAATAAAAATTTTTACGAGAGAAAAAAATCTCGTTACAAAAATGTATAATAATAATAAAAATGAAAAATTTTGAAACATGGAAAAAATGAATAAATTATTAATGTTTTTTGAATATTGTATTATATTTGAAAGGTTGCAACAATATATTCATAGGTTGAAAAAAAGTTTATTATTAGAAATCAAAATATTTTTATAGTAATTCGGTTAATCGATATTCCATTTACGTATGCGCAAATAATTGTTATGCAAAGAACGTATAGATGCTATTAGGCAAGTTACATAAAGACCTTAAGCAATTTGCAATACATGAAGTTACATATTCGCGATATCCTGTACACATTTAATGTAAGCAGATGACAGATAATCAAGCTTGATCTTATATCGACCATGAATGCCAGCATAAATCTGCGTCTTATTGCGCAAAATGTAATTATAGATTTGTATTAACCTATTCATAAATCAAATATCAACAGATTACAGAATCTGAGACTGTATAAATTATTATGATATATTTTATCATAAAAATACCTTTTAAGTTCTCTTGAAATATTTATGATCACATCTTGCACGATTTCTCAATCTCGATCATATTAAAAAAAAAAGTGAAAATTATTAATTTTTATTTAAAAATATTAAATTATTAAAAATATTAAATTATAAATATATGAAACTATTTTTCTATAATTAAATATAATATTAACTGTGTATGAATTATTTAAAAAGCCAAATATAAAAGTATTTAGAATTGTGAATAAATGAATATTAAAACATTGCGTCAGAGATGATACGTGATAACAGAAATTAGAATAAAAAATGAATAAGAAATTTGTCAACGAGAACCTGCTGAGAGGAGAAATCATATTTATCATAACTGACGCTTTACTCATTTGCATTTATATCGACGTAGAAAATAAATACTAATCTACCGAGTGCCTAATAGAAAAGCCGGTAACTTTGCTGAATCTCACTTTATCACTATCACATTAGTAATTCATCCTCATCACCTTCGCTTTATGCATTAATCGCGCTTCTCATCGTTGTTGCTATTTATCAGGAATCATCTGATAGTAGTTAGAGTAGGGAATATTTTAGGGAAAGCATACACGTACTTATACGATAGAGAGAAAGAGAGAAAGGGGTTCAGCTTTATTTCAAGCGTAAACACTATCCGACCACACGGATCCAAGCACGTGCATGTAAATCTACTAGACCCTTTGCTAAGTTCCTCGTAGAGGAGAATGCTGACGAAAGATCACAGGGAGCACGAGAGATAGACAGTGCGAGATGGAGAGAGAGAGAGAGAGAGAGAGAGAGAGAGAGAGAGAGAGAGAGAGAGAGAGAGAGAGAGACGTGTTTGACGGTGAAGAACAGAGATAGAACGCTGCAGAAGTTACCGAGCAGAATGCAATATCCTCGCACCTCTTCGCCTTCGTGTTCCTCTGTGCGAGCCACCTTCCTGTGTTCTCTCCGCTTCCGGGAACTTCAACGGAACGTCACCACCTAGCATCCCCCTAAGGCTACATAATATCCTCCCTTGAATTGGCCCTTCAACTACCGACCCAGCTACCCGGAAAACGTCGACCTGGAGCTTTTAGAGGGCCGATATCGTGAAAAACCGACGGCGAAACTGACGGTGGAATCATAACGGTGCATCATTGTATGTAATACGTGCGTAAATGCGCGTAAATGCTGCGTGTGCTTAAAAATATACAAGGGTTAATGGGGACGTGATGTTTCTCATTAAAATTAGATTGCTTCTTAAAAAATATATTGAACCATCAATTTTTGAACTGCGTATATTGGATATGCGTATTTGGATATACATGCTTTTTAAAATGCGAATTAAATTTAACTTTTAATCACTACAACTATATTAATTTAGTTAATTAAAAAATTGTTTCTTATCTATAACGAAATTAAAAAAACGAAAACAATACAATTTCCTCGTATGGGCACAAATGCTTCAATATCAAAATATAATATAGAATATATCCTTCAAATGTAGAAAGAAACATTTTTGTACAACAACTACGGAATTCGAAATGATAATGGCTAACGATATCGGAATACCTTTCTTATTTGCAAATATCGCTTCGGAAAGAAATTATGATTTTTTTTTTATGATGAAATCCATCGTTCTCGCCTCTCTCTCTCTCTCTCTCTCTCTCTCTCTCTCTCTCTCGATGTAACTCACGTGAACAAGTGCATCAGTGCTCGTGGCAAAATACACGTTCGAATTGTTCGCGAATGTCGGCACAGTCTGGTTTATGACGATAATAAACTATTCGGAACTGATACATGCCGACGATGGGGCCGTTTGTATTTTCATGTCGTCGTGCTGCTCGACTCTATCGGTGATCGAGCAATTTATACGCGAGATATTTCGCGTTGCGGGCGGCTCGTACGCGCGTAAACTCTCTCGTAGGTCAGGTTCTCGATGTCTGGCAGAAATCGATACGTCGCCGAGAGAACGCGAGAAGCTTGCGTAACGAGCGGGAGCTCCGGGATCGAGCGAGGTCTTAATAATTGCGCATCGATGCGCACAATGCACCGTGCATCGGGAACCCGCCGACGTCGCGCCTAATTAGGCGCAAATAGAAATTATTAACTTTCCAGCGCATAAAAGAATCTTACGGAGATAGGCGATACATAGCGTCTACTGTTCTTTCTAGATACTTGCACGATTTTTCGTTAACATATATATATATATATATATATATATATATATATATATATGTGTGTGTGTGTCCGTCAGCAAGCAATTTATTTGAATTATTTAATTTTAATTTTCGTCGCGAGATACATCTAGACTCTTTTTATATTTTCACCGAGAATAAAAAAAAATTTTAACAAAAACACAGAATTCCTAATATTAATACTTTAACATTACAAAAACAAAATGGAATGTAATTATAATTAATTTATATCTACATCGCTCTATCTTTGTCTAAATCGTCTCTGATATTCTTCCAGAGAATTACAGCAAAGAGACTTGCTTGTACCTATCAATAAGAGCTCGTTATCCTTTAAAGTTGATTAGTTTGTTTCCCTCTTTGAAAAAAGATGATACTGCAAACGCGCTCGTTTGAAGCAACGACGTGATGCCAGAACGCTTGCGTTTCCGGCGGTTGCATTCAATTGATGCAGCGTGATGCACAAGGATGGTTGCAGAGTCCGCAGCATCCTCGCTCTAATGCTAAAGTACTCGACCGCTCTTTGACCCGGCGTCTAAATCAACCTTCGGTTAAAGAAGCCAGCAAAGCATCGACTCGACGCTTGTTACACGATAACATTCTTCACAGTACACAATTTTTTATCTCGACACGAAATACAAATACTCTGGGTGTGTAATATATTCTTTTCTCAGCTTCATTAAGCCCATAATAGTCGAAGTCGAGAACATGTATATGAACATTTAAGTGTCTAAAGAGAATTGAAAATTATCTGTGATATGTTGAAAACAATGTTACTTTGAGATTTTTTTATTATGTCTTTTCTTGCAACGTTCAATACGTTTGTATTCGGCTTCTTTTCAAAGGTTCCGTCTTGAGCCTTATTGATTAGAGTATGCCGGAATAAAAGAGACGAGTTTCAAATATATTCGATAAAGTTTGAATTTAATAGAATCACAATGAATACAAAGTATATTAAAATAATTGGAAATGCACTTTCTAATTTTCTACGCGAGAAGTCATGATGTCACAAACTTGAAATTCAAAATTCTATCTCTGTATGTATTTCGAACGTGTACAATAAAGATATTTCAATAATACATTATACATTGAATGAAAACATATATGAAAAAAATAACTAAAAAAATAAAATTATTTAAAGAGACTAAAGATATTCTGCATCGTAGCGAATTAACAATAACGTGAATGTATGTGATAAAGTGAACGCGTTAATCTACAAACAATGAAAACGATGAAACGTACACGATGAAACCTTCTCGTATCCAATTTGCTAAAAATTAAATAACGAATATTAAATAAATCCTCGAAAACAGAACGCACAAAGAGTAAATTCGCAAAAATACAAAATTCGTGGCCGATGAAAACTTGTTGAGAGTTCTCTTGGCCGATTGTTCTGGAATTTACGCGGAACGAGGCTAACGAGGCGACACATTTTCAAACAATACGCGGGTGGCCGCTTTTCATCCCCGCGCCTTCGGCGCTCTCTTTTTTTTTTTTCCTCGCCATATCGTATCGCGTGTTGCAAAGTTCGTCGATGTTATTCGACCCGCGCTATTGAAAGTTGACAACCAGCGGGCGAGCCGTCATCGTGTGCGTGCGCGTGTGCGTGTGCGTGTGCGTGTGCGTGTGCGTGTGCGTGTGCGTCGCGACGCGCGTACTGTACGTGGCACGAGAGAGCACTCGGGCATGGCACCGCCACCTCCGCCGAGAGGGATGACATCCCTTTGTACGTTCGAGTAGATTTCTAAATAGCATAGCGCTCGTCGTCTGAAGAGCTCTTATTCGCTCGAGACGAGCCCCGTTCTTCTTCGCTGCATGCGGGGGAGAAATGCCGACGGACATCTTCGTTGTATTATCGACGATTTAAAGCGGATTTCCCGCGTACGGATTTCCCGTTCGCCCTTGTCGATCGAGACAATCGGATTTGAAATACTGCCGGGGTACTCCTACCCTAAGTGGGTAGCTCGTTATTAATTCATCTACGTATTGTAGAATCCCCAATTAGAATTATAATGATAAAAAGATTGGTCAAATTCATGAGGCTATAATAATTACCGTTGTCGCGGCTAACTCAGTTTGTAAAAATTATGATAACACAGCTAAGAAATATGATAATAGATTCGGATTTGTTTAATGTATTCCATACGATTTTAGGAGATACGATCGATTATTTGCAGGGCGAAAGGATCTATCTTTATGCATTAAAGTAATGTCAGATGATGAAAATTCTTTAATCATAAAAAAGATTATTTTATAACTTATTAGAATAAAAAAGGTAACATTGTTGATCACTAATTTTTAATTTTTTATCATAATATTAATATCCTATTATTAGAAAATTTAAATAATTTTATATTCTACTTTCAATTATTATTGATTACTTTGCATTTGATGTTGCATTCTAAAAATAAGATTGACATTCTTAATGTCAACTTCATTTTTAGAATGCAATGAAGCTACTGTCAAATTGGAAATAGTCAATTGTTTACGCACAAAATGGACATATTTTTATCAATTTTTGATTGTGTACAAAACAGTTACACGATGGATGGAGTTAATTTTTTGCAAAGACATAAAAAAAGTTTGTTCTAACTACTTATATTTATATTTTTTATGTGTATATTTAATTTCATTTTAAATAATATTCTAAAATCTAATATTTAAACAGATCGAAGCATTTTGATTTTTCGATCATATCTTCTTAATAATAGGGTCATCTTATTTCTTTAATCGCATTGATATCGCATTTTTTATTTGTTCCGTATTTGCATTGGAAGAAACAGCATGAGTCAGACAGACAGAATATTCTTAAAAAAGGCTGAGATATTACGTAAAGTACGAAATATTCGAACGAGAACATTATGCAGTAAATGCACGCGTTTTCTCTCGCGGTCGTAAACTTCGCACATCTGTTCCGTACATCCTGGCAATATCTCGACGTAGTCGAGAGTTCTTTCACACTTGAATGACGATCTGCGCTTGACCTTAGAATGCTAATGAACTATGGCTTTTATATCTGCACTTGTGACTATCATTGCCATCTAGTGACCGCTTACGAATCGAGGGACGTAAATAATTAGAGTTGTTTTAGATAAAATCCTATGAAATTTTAATTAGGAATTTAAGAATTTTGCATTTTTGCTCTACCTATTTATTACTAATTTTTATCGAAAAATTCGATTCAAAAGTAATGTTCTATGTAATTTTTAGGGAAAAAAAATAGAAAAATTGAATATAGATTTTACATTATAATTTCTCAATTGTTTATGCGCATTACACAAATACTTCGTACATCCTTTGTATTTATTTGTTTATTTCAAGCCGAAGGTATTGGGTATATCTTGAATATTCCAGTTACATAAAACATCCATAAATTTCATACACGTGTATGAAAAATTAAATTTTTTATCTTCGTACTTTTCTTCGTACTTTTATTTTCATAATCTCTTTTATGTTTTTTTTTTTTTTTTATATTACCTCAATCGTTTCGCGACGAAATCTGTGCACATTACCAATTAAATGATCAGATATATCAATGGATAGTGATGTGTTCGTGTAATTAGGGAATAATATACCAGAATCTCGCATGACAATTATCTCGTATCCCGCAGCGCATCATCTGGTTAGCACATGTGCTGCACGCAGCGCGATCGTACATACGGATGCAAACCATGTATGTATTTGCACGAGAACCACTCGCGCATACACTCACACATACACACATACATACAGTACGCATTTACGCACGTTCGCGTTCCAGTATCCTCGATTACGTTCACTACTAGCCTACATTACTTCACTAGCTTACATTTCTTCGTATTCACGCTCAAATACCCGTGCGTTAAACAAGCTGCTGCATACAACATTTTTTCGTGAAAATTCACAATTATACGCGCATGATTAATCCAATTATTGAGATAAAACTTTGTATTCAACGGAGAGACGATGAAATGGCAATTGAAAAGATTTAATTAATCCCTTCATATAGTTGCAAATGATGAACAAGAGCTGTGTACGTATTTGCATTTGTAACAGGATTGAGTTCTACATGCAGTTTTCTAAATACATAATTTTTCGAATGTTATAAAAAAGGAGAATTTCGAATAAAGAAAAAGCGAAATATCGAAGGAAAATTTATTTCTAGCATGTTAAATATCTTTAATAACATTATGTCGTAAAATATTTTATAGGGAAAAAGGAAATTTTCATAGATTAAAATCTTCATTATAGATTCATAAACAATGATGGATAAATGATTAAAAAAAATTAATGAAAAAGCAAAAGAATCACTTACAAAAACATATATTTTATTAAACATAATAATGTCGTATTTATTTATACGTGAAAACTTTATTAGTGAATTTATTGAAAAAAAAATTTCTATCTTTTGAAGAGGCATTATTTTACACATGTATATCTGAATAACATCACTTTGCTTTGAATCCTGCAAATGATCAATATTATGAATACACGTGTGCCACTCTTGCCATTCACAATATCCCGCTTAATATAGACTATATTTACATATATGCATCGATTTAGTTGCATTCGCATATGACAAAACTGCAATGTTTTATATTGTGCATGTAAGATATCTATATACATATTTATATTTATGTATATTATTTCATTTATGTATTCAATTTATGTATATACATATTTATATTATTGTATTCTTTTTTTAGAGCGGTCTAGAATTCGAAATAAAATGTGATTCTTTGTGCTCAAAAAAGCCACTTTTTTTTTTAGCAAAATCTGAGTACTAATTTATAAAAACAAATTATCTATTATCTCTACAGTCATACAGTCACAATATTTAATTTTATTTAAATTGAAGAAAATTATTTATAATAATTTATCTTGTTAAACATAAAAGAAATTATTATTTATTTATATAGTAAATGAAAAACTTAGAAATTAATCAAAGAAACTATCGAAGAAGAAAAGTACAAAATATAAAATATACAATTAAAATGAATAAAGACTTGAGATGTTTATATAATGTTGTGATTCTATCTCTGTTTATCATAATGATATATTAAATCATGATATACTAAAATGCTTAGTATGTTAATTCGAACGTTTATCGAAGCTACTATTTTATCCAAGATTAAACAAGCTCCGAAAAAAATGCTTTCTACGAATATATCAAAAATTAGTGTTTTAATTTGCATAAAAATGTATTGATCACGAATTATACATGTTATTTGCACAGTTGAAATATCAATGTATTACCTCGAGCGAAATACAATATATATGTGTAAACTGCCCCGTTTATCGCAACTATGCATTTTGTTGCGGACGCCACTGCGATCGATTGAATTCGCACACAGCAAAATTCGTGGACAAACTCTCGAGACGTCGCGTCATACTCGCTCTTCGTGAATTGCATCGAACAGCCCGGGCTCGTAAATTTTCGTGATAGAGGAGATTCGACGAGCATACGCGCGCTTGGACCAACTTCCGGATTGACGATGTTCGTGCACACTTACACAGCGTTCTGTAAAGCCATGTGCAAACTCGAGCAAACATGCGGGTAGAGTCGACATCAATGTGTGCACTCGAGATTTTACAAAAGACCGCAAGTCTTTCTACATATTGTACAAGTATTATAGTATCACACTACATTCTATCACTTTCAAAAATTTCATGTGTTTGATTCAAAACGTTATTGTTATTTATATATATATATATATATATATATATATATATGTTTTCGCAAGTGTGTTTGTCGGAACAAGTTTGTATGGAACGTGTGTACCGTATTTGCGACATTGTGCAGTTTTGTCATCCATGCGGTTTACTTGAACGCGTGTGGCCGGCTTTACTTGAGGGCCTGCCACGCCACTACACGCTCCATTTACTTGAACAAATCAGTTTAATTTAAGTAAATTGAACGATTTTTCATATTTGCCCAAGCCGCTCGCGCAAGCGATGGTTATTAAAAAAAAAATAACCGGAATGGTTATTAAAAATAACCATTTTGCATTTTTCTTATCATCATGCTTGCTCAAGTGTTTACTTGACAAATTTATTTGCATATCTGGCCTTACATCTGCGATCGGCGGCTCGACCGTGATATTAATTATTAATCATTTTTTATCATTTTAATGTCATTATAATAATATAAATAATTATTTTTTCAAATTTCGAGCAAAAGTAGAGCGATAATATTAAGTCTTCGAAATCGAACCGAAAACAACTAACAACCGAAACAACTAACTTCAATTACTGACTTAAAGTACTAGAAAATCTAGAAGCATGTGCGCGCGCATCTATACACGTACTCACACATACACATTTGACTATATGAATGATAAAAAAAAATAGAAGAAAAAGAAAGAATGATAAGTAGTGTTGATCAGTATAGAGTTTAAGAGAAACTGGTTTATTGCGTAAGGACAACATCCTTGAAACTTCTTAAGGAGAAAATGACGATGAGAAATTTTACGCATGCGTATTTACTTGCTACGAAGTAGTATATAAAGAAGCGTAAACGTTTTCGTAAGCTTCTTCCAAAATCAAATACAACGTGTTAGGGAACGTAGATAGTGAGTGAATTCTAATTAATTAATCGTGTGTTGTCACATCGCCGCGTTAAGAAAAAAGAAACGTTAAAAAATGTGGTTCTTCAATAAAATGTGTAGAAGCAAAGTACGTCTTGATGGCAAAACTGTTTTGATAACTGGAGCAAATAGTGGCATCGGCAAAGAGACTGCTAGAGATTTATATGGAAGGGGTAAACTTATTAAAATGATTATTTAAATTATACTAAAATTTAAAATTTAAGTAGTAATTACAAATAACGTAAATAATATGAAAATTTTTTATTAGAGAATGATAGTGCCAAACTGCATGTCATTGTATTATATGGTCATATTACATTATTTTATAAGAAAAACTTTACATTTATACCCTAACCTTAACTAACAGACATATGTCAAAATGATGTTAGAATTTAATCAAAAACAAAAATAACAAAAAATAACTAATATAACGACGTTAAAATGATAAAAAATGACTAATGATTAATATCATAAATTGATAATGACATTTTAAGACGTGATTTTATAATCTTTTTCTTATGACTTTATTATTTAAATAGTATGCTAATCACGTTTTAATAATATAAAAGATTATGTTAAATTGAAATCATAATATGTACAAAAGTATTTTTTTATTACAAACGAGATTAATTGTAAAATACAATCAATTTTTGTTAAGAATAATTAAAAAAATGAAAGTACTTGAAAAATATTTAAAAATTTTATGCAAGCTTAGATTAATTTAATAAATTAATTAGTTATTTAAAGGCATATTTTCGCTATTGGCGTGAAATCGGTATATTTGACTCCGCAAGATTGATTATTTGACCTCAAATCGTGTTTATAACTGTTGAAAGAGCAAGCGGAACAAAATTCCAAAGATAACGATAAGTTTGTAATATTTCACGATGTCGAAATTAGTGCGAGTTCAGCGGATATTTGTATATATTGTCGTTTGCATATCTTTCGCGAATTGGATATAGGCCCAATGTGAAATTCGCGAGATTCGATGAGTCAGTTTAATATGGACTATACAGGTTCTATACAATCAAATACGAGCAATCGCAACAATCGAAACAAAATTGTTATCGAGTCTGACTATAGAGGCTCAATACTGCAATACAAGACATTATATTACAAAACATTATTATTACGCCCGAAATACTATGTGATGTGTTTTTCATTCTGACAACTTTATCCAAGAGAATATGCCTACATATTTTAAAAAATTTAATAAATTAATTAGAAATAATAATGCGATTTGTCTATTGTGTATATGTGTGCGGGCGCGCGCGCGCGCGCGCGCGCGCACGCACACACACACACACACACACACACACACACAATTCTACGAATAAAAAGTATATTTTAAACACATACGTATAAATAATATGGATATTTAGGCGCTAGAGTAATTCTGGCCTGTAGAAATATGAAAAAGGCAAATCAAGCAGTTGAAGATATAAAGAACAATCCACCTTCAAGGTAAATATATATATATATATAAATTTAAGGTAAATGTATATTTTAAGAATTAATTAAATTGATTACTGTTTATTTCGATTCTCTTTCTTTCTTCTTACGAAACTATATTTATGTTAATTAAATTTTTGTATGTGAACGATGATACATACAATTTATTTTTAGAATCAAACTGGATGAATATAAATGTAACGCGGGTGAACTTGCGATTTATTCTTTGGATTTACAAAGCTTCAAGAGCGTGAAAGATTGTGCTAAAAACTTGCTAGCAAACGAAGCAGCTATTCACATACTCATAAATAATGCCGGTATTGCCGCGCATCCATATGAGAAGACGGAAGATGGAAATGAAATGACATTACAAGTCAATCATCTTAGTCATTTTCTTTTGACTCTTTTGTTACTATCAAAGATGCAATCTTCTTCTCCCGGCTGCAAAATAATCAATGTCTCATCAATTCTTCATATCGGTATTTAGAAACAAAGTAGTATATTTTTTGTTTATATTCTGAGGTTTTGATTTAAAACTATAATAACAATATTCTATCATAGCTGCTGACATAGATTTTGATGATATTAATATGGAGAAATCCTACGCGCCACTTAAAGCTTACATGCGAAGCAAACTGGCAAATATTCTGTTCACCAATGAACTCGCTCGTCGATTAACAGGTAAATCAAAGAAGAAATATGCTATTAGAGAGAGAGATTAAGATAGATTGCATTTGTTCAATATTTATTAATTAATGCTTAATATTTGCTCATCAATTATTAATGATCTAAATGAAGAAAAAGTTCCCAGGAAATAGAATATGGAAGAATCGACGAAAAGGATGTTTTAACTGATTTATAAATTTGGTTAAATACAAAAGAATAATTTTGTTAGATTATCAAAATAATGATATATCAAACGTGTAAATTATTTGCTAGAATATTAGAAATTTTTTGCAATATCATCGTCACATTTAAACTGTTCTTTCTTATAGTTATACAATTTATGTCGATTTTCAGAAGCAAACATTCACGGGATAAACGTATATTCTTTACATCCTGGTATTATCCCGACCGAAATATCACGTCATAGCAGTAAGACAGTGTTTCCAGGTGCATCGTATATGTATAATCTCTTTGCATCTCTTTTTTTTAAAAATATCGAACAAGGAGCACAAACAACAATATATTGTTCAGTGGATGAAAGAACAGCTCATGAGACTGGACTTTATTATTCGTAAGAATAATTATAAAAAATAATTATAAATACTAGGACATCGCAATAGCGAATCTTGAAATAACGTGCGAAATTCCCTCCATATATATGTTAGATGCACATAAGGTGTGTAAGGATAGCGATACAATCGCGTAGCAACGTATGCCTAGATCTTAATCTTAGAAAAAAATATTCCTCTTATCGCTGCGGTCCCGAATTTCACAGTTTCAAAATGAAGCGAAGACAATCTCGTTATTGCATTCTCGGTATTGCAAAGCTCCAAATCGCCCGTTATTACGAGATTCCAGTGAATAGTACATCTTATACAAGTATATATTTTTATATAAAATAATTGTATTATTATATATAGTGTTATACTATTTATATACAGAGTCCCAAGTTTTAATGGCCAAATCTGTCAGTATATTTTGTGGGTTTAAATAAGAAAGAAATGTCATATAAACATAGGACATTTACGAGTTTTATTCAAATGTTATGACAAAACTACGAAATACGAAAGAAATGTTAACTTAAATGTTAACTTTGGGTTACTGTGATACAATGTAGGAATAGATCGACAAGTTTACATTTAATCTAATTATCTAAGCTGTATTCACTATCTGAGATTATCAAAAGTAGCATAATACTTTTAATTTTTCAACAACTATCTAATACTCCATTTCAAAATGTAATAAATTTACGTAATAAATTGATATAAAAAATTAATGATGCATTCAATGAAGTGAAACAAAATAAAAATAAAATCCGTAACGATAAATTCAATTTTTGACCACTGTCAGTTTGATATTGTTAAAAACGGTGGATATTTTGAAATGAATGGACTATTAATTAATTTTGGAAGGGTTAAAAGGGTTATCATTGCTATTTTCGATAACCTCAGATAGTGAATACAACTCAGATAAACAGATTAAGCGTTTTAGACCCATGGAATATACTCATAAAGTTTGACCATTAAAATCTGAGACCCTATATAGTGTAATATAATCCTACATTTTTTCTTTATTTTTTTATACTTAGAAACTGTGTTGCTACCAGAGCAAGTGAAAGAGCAAGAAATCACGAGTACGCTAAAAAATTATGGAATGTATCTTGTCATCTTTTGCATCTCGAACCAGAAAATGATTTTACTGTATTTCTGGATAATGTTTCACGTCAAATGCTTTAGGATATTACGGCAGAAATTTTTAATAAAATATCAAAAAATATAATAATATAAAAAAAAAACAATTCATAAATTTAGAATATAAATACTTTATTATTTTATTTATATATTTCAAATTTTTCAATGAAAGACTAATGAATTTTCAAATATTAATATTAATAATCTCTTGTCAAACGATACTTACATATGTGCAACGAAAAAATTTTTTAACATTTAAAGTTAATTATAATATTTGCATTATAATATCATATAATATTGTTTTCTTAATATAAATAAGAATAAAAATTCTGTTTACCAGATTGGATCTGTAAATTCGCGCTTATTTTTTCCTGATTTTAATAATGACTTCTATTGCGGTCGAAGGAATTTTCAAGTCTTGTAACAGCTTTATGATGGTCTTCTTATGAAAAGCCTTAAATCTTTTTCTCGACAATCTTGGCTTTGTATGTTCGTTCGATTGTTGTCGCGAAAGCAAAACGGAATAAAGAAAAGATTGATGTGAAATTTTATCGAAAGCTTTTTTTCACGAAATATTTTCCAACGCCAGAAAAGGTACAAAAATAAAATACATTTCGATCGATAAATAGATAACCATATTTAATAGTATTTTACTATGACGAATAACTGTCATAGTAAATTGTCATTGCACAATTATTATTGTTTTATCGTTATTGAATCGCGTATATTGCGACATCGAGCGTTGATCACGAAGCTTATGCAAATTCCAATTCGATTAAAGAGAAATCAGATGCAGAATCTTTTGAATCGTTGACCGACCGAATGCCTTAAATCCTTGCCAGACAGACTGCAGTTGACAGCGTACTTGGACTTGACTTAATCGAAACTCGAGGAAGAACGAAAGAGACCATCTGCATTGAATCGGGATAAACCGTCGTATTCTGTTCCATTAATATTCGGATGTCGCCTTTATGACCGATTCAAGCTGATGATTCGTGATTCGCCAAAACGCCCTTTTCGCGGGCACTACGAATTTTCGAGAGGACCATGTTGCGTGGACGATAAATCGTTGATGCATCCGCCACGACGATACGTTCCATCGCGTATAACGACGGCTGCAGGAATCACACTCATCTTGCATGTCACGTTCAGAGTTGGTGCATCGTGATAGTCGGCGAGAAAAAAAATGATAAGAAATACCGATGTGCCGAGTTAGTTATTTATTTTTGTTTGACTTCTATTTTATTCTCTTAGAAGAATATCAAAATGAAAACGAAATTTATTTCATCGGGCTACGTAAATACACGCTAAATAAATAATATAGTTGGTAAAATTTAAATTTGGACTTTTTATATCTAAAAAATATTTACTTACGCTTGCTATTTTATTGTTTATTTTATATACACGATAGACACGAGATAGCGTCTGTTTGCGACATAATATCAGAGATATCTCATCATTTTTTTTTCCAACAACATGTGAAAGCGTGTTAAACTGAATTTGCATGCTCGCGTTAAGCGCAGACAGAGGAAAATGAGTTTGTCACGTCCTTGAAGGTCAACGTTGCAGGGAAAGGAGGAGCGCGATGGAATCTCGTTAAGGGCAAGTCTCGCATTTACCCCCCCAGCTCCCTGAGACGTACTTGCACGCGTTGAACAATTTATTGCGCCTTTCTTGCGCGTTAAAGCATACTATGAACTGCATACCTTATGCTGGGTTCCCAGCTGGGTCGAATCATAAATCGTGCGGCTCTCTCCTTTCCTCTCTCTCTCTCTCTCTCTCTCTCTCTCTCTCTCTCTCTCTCTCTCTCTCTCTCTCTCTCTCTCTCTCTCTCTCTTCTCTCTCTCTCTCTGTCTCTCTCAGACCTTCATCCTCTTACTCTTGATCCACCACGGTCACCCTTGTTTTTTACACGACGAGTCGAGAGATCTTCTCCTTCGTGCACCTTCAAGTGCAGCAACGTCCGAGCTTGCTCTCGTCAGGATATGCATGAGTTCTGGTGTCTCGACTCGTTCGCGTTAGTTATTTAAATCTTCGCCATACGTGCGCGAGCTTTTATCACTCGCTTTTGCTGTTTACATGTTTACCAGCCGCTCCATTCGACGAGTGCAAGCTGCATGATGCGTATCGTATGTCCGCGATATTTTACGCAATGCCTTTCAAACAAGAACGATATTTATTTTGTCAAGGGCTAGTCCATATTAAAGGACCGTCTTTTTATTGACACACACGACGTTGAAAAATATTTTTCGTGACTTTTTGACAACTTAAAACATTTTTTTCATCGCGTGACATGTTTCACACATCACATTTCAATATTCTGTATTACCTTGAGATGGAAAATATTTTGAGTATCGTTATACAAAAAAGAAAGTTTCAGTTCTTTATTAAAAATTTTGTTTAAATATTGTAAAAATACCGTTCGATAATAAAAATACACCACATGTCGGCTCGATAATAAAAATACACCACAAAATATCAACTATCGATGACGAAATATCGACAGTTTTTTCGCGTATCCTTATTTCAAATCAAGTCCTGCAAATTATCCTTCTGTATCCTGAATTCCGCCGGGAATGAAATATCACTCCCTCCGGGAAAATTTGATATACCGAGACATGCGTGTAAACCCCATTACATCACGTTTACGACGACCGCCTTGCAGAAACTTGAATTACATTACATCACAGCCTCTTTTATGACAACTACACATATTATCAAGAGAGTATGCGATTACTTTATTTCTTTCACAACGCAAACATTTTCGTCTTGATGATGAGCATATTACTTCTGATCTTTATAGCCTATCTAAATTGAAAAATAATCTTTATAAATAACCTCTATGAATAGAAAAAAATGATTAAATAAGCTGAAGATAAACTGTGATAAAAATATGTGATATAGAGCTAAATCAGAATTAAATATTGTTTGTTTTTTCCAAAGAATGTTTGTTTATTTTCAGGATTTTGGATTTAAATGTTTTTATTTATTTTTTATTTAATATATATTATATTATTGGATATGTATATATTATACGCTTATGATTATTGAAGAGTAATTAATTGTAAGAATGATTAGAAATAATTTTAATTCGTTATTTTAGATTATATAATAATTTAAACTTAAAATAAATAATGTTATAAAATAATGTTCTATAAACAACAAATTTTCATTTTTCAATAATCTTATAGTGTTATTAGTTTTGAGAGATTCTGTATATTATAGTCTCATTTATGTTATTACATTACATTATAATTAACTCGATTAATTTCGGTCGTGTTGCCCTGATTCCGAAAATTAGAATTCGCGTTGCTAAATAATAGATCATTCATTGACAACGCGGTAATACGTAAACAACATTACGGTTGTTGTTGATGGCAATTTGGTACATTTGTTACCAAATCGGAATAAAAAGCCTAACGAAACGAACAACCTCGATTATACACGAGGCTTGTAATTAGCCGAAAGAGCCGTGGATTCGCACGGACTATGTAGTAGCACGTGTGTAATTATTGGGTTACTGTCAGGCATATCTCGTCGACGAGTTTTATCGCGATTAAAACGAGATAGTTTGTGGCGGGAAAAACACTCGATACGAACTCGAACCATGCATCGTGTGTCGATTCACCGAGATTGAATTTCGATCGCGGTCAACAAACTCGCTTTTTTTCGACAGATGCGAAATCTCTAAAATGGATACGTGTCAGTCATATGATATAAGTTAATTTTTTTTCATCGGTTACATGACATTGTAAAACACCGCACTAATAATTAAATTATACACTCTTATAATATCTATCGATTAAAAGATGATTTGTGTGTGTGTGTATATATATATATATATATATGTACATACACACACACATACACACACATTAACAAAGAATATTTAAAAAATTTATATTTTTACAATGTTTTGTTTTTTTTTAATTTATAATGTTAATGTTAATTTATAATGTTTTTTTAAATATCTCTTTATTTTTATTTAAAAAAGAAATATATATTTCTTATAAATGGAAAAAGAAAACAATATAAATAGATATAATCTTCAACAATTTTCTTTCTAAGTGAAAAATAATTGAAGGAATATTGTCTTCATTATTAATATTATTAACTTTATTGATTAGCAATTTATTTTTTGTAGAGAATTCATATTTCATTATTTTTTTTTTTTTTATAATAAAGACTGCGGTTGAACTTTCATAATTTACTCTAACCTAATATAAAAAAACGATAAAATATTACTCACCATCTTCAAAGTCTCGAAGTTTCCTCTCTTCAACATGTCTATCAATTTCCGGTGTTCTATTTCTTCTTTCGTCATATACACCTTTTTGTTCTTCAATTTCTCATTTTCATAATCATCGCACAAAACATTGTGAAAATTCACTTGCACCACAGGATCTAATCTCGTTTGCTCGGCTGCATTTTCCGGTAGATCCTGTTCAAATTGCAGGTTCTTAACGAGAATTTCATTAACCACCGCACCACGTTCATCCATGTTCTTCATCGTCTCTTCTACGCGATCTTGAATTTTTTCATCAACCTGAAGTTTATTCCGAGAAGGATCTTCCTCAGTCTTCAATTTCGAGCTTTTATGACATTCCAATTCATCCACAGGAATTGTAGCGGTCGATAAATTGCTGTTCTCTCGCGAATGGATCGTCAATTGATCCTGACCCTGTCGCAACGTATCCTCGTAGTCAATCACGACATCTTGAAAGATTATTGTCGATTCATCTGCATCTTGTCCGATCTCTTTCTGCCCTCTGGATTCTTTCGTTCCCGAGATATTTGATTTATTCTGACAAGGTGATGTCGATTGGAAAGTAGCGAAAGTTTTTGTGGACTCATTAAGAACTTGCTGTTGCTGATTCCACTTAACGTAAATCGATTTGTCTGCTGATTCTTTCGATCTACCATTTGGCAGACTCTTTTGTACCTTTAGACATTGCTTCAATCCGATTTCTGGATATCTGCAGATTAAACCCTCGCTCTTCCGATCATCTTCTTCAATAGTTTCGAGATGTTCGTGCCGCGACTCACCGATCCTGTCGAACGATTCCTCTTCGAATGTCGAGGACAATTCTTTGGCAGTAGACTCTCGATCTACTCTGGAAAGACCGGCCTTTTCACCGTACGGCGACGCTTGCAAGGAAGGTCGAAGAATTGATTCGAGGTCATCTGCGTGAATCACTTGCGGTTGCAAACTACGCTCGTAGATCTTCTCCACGTGATCGGGAGAGGCGTAACGCGTGATTCTAAGAGACGGAACGTTTTCGCAGGTCGCAATCTTAGATCTTGCGATGTGCTGCTCGTTCGGCTGTTGCTGCAAACCGCTGCTCGTGGAATAGACTCGATTGTTCGGTTTGAAGCTCGATGAATGCGCGCCCATCGACACTTTTACTCGATCCTGCGATCCCGCGTGTAAGGGAGACGCATCAAGATCCTTGCGCGGCAAAACCACCGGTCTTTTGAGCTCCATCGACGCTCCTGCGATCTGATGACACCTGGATCTCGAGGTACGCAATTCCGCTTGACCTTGAAGAGCCCGCACACGAGCACTAACAGCAGAGCCGTAGATCGGTTGCTCCTGTCGCGCTTGTTCGATCGATCTGGGCGTCTCTCTTCGGACGTCGCTGGAAATCTGAAGTCGGCGTCGCGGCGATTCGATCGTGACCACGCGATCGGAGTCCGCCGAGGCGATCTTTAACGAGCTATCTCGAGGATGGTTTGCGGCGCATCTCGTCGACATTTCCGTCGATTTACAGGCTGACTCGACCGCTTTATCGGTGGCGGTGGGTCGCGACGTCGGCCCGCTGGCTGTAGCGGCCGGCCGCCTACTTTCTCCGTCCTTATTTGGTGAGATCGGTTCGCCTTGGACATCAAGGCTGCCTCCGGCCACTGGGAGACCCTTCGAGGGGCCCGGTTCACAGAGCGGAGGGCCTATTTCCTTAACGAGCGAGTGCGCCGCCGCAGTCGCACAGTTTTCATCTGCGCTCTTTCCGGAACGCTTCAATGACGGCCTTCTGCAAGGAATAATCGACGACGTCGTCGTCGTCGTCGTTGTCGTCGTCGTCATCGTCATCGTCATCGTCGTCGTCGTCGTCGTCGTCGTTATCGTCGCCATTGACGTCGTAACGGTAGACATCTCGGATATCTTCGAGCCGCTAACGGTCACCTTACAGTAGTCAGATTCGCTCATCGCCTTCACCAAATTCGTAATCCTACTCGCGGCTTTCTCTTCAAGATTCCCTTCGGCACGTCTGGACTTGAAGCTCGAATTGAGGAGCCCCCTCTGAGGGATTCTAGAGGCCGGGCTGGAGTCGCCGGATCTCGATGACGCGACGCTCGATTGAGCGCTGAAGCCGTAATCCTGCTGTTTACTTCTCACCGCCAAGTACTCTTTGTACGGGCCTCTATTAGTGTTCACTCCGACGTTTACCTTCTCCGGCTTGCCACGCTCCAACCTACGATTTACGCGAGTCAGATCGTCATAGCTCGACGAGGCTCCTGCGTTCAATCTGTCCCTCGCCTCATCGATCGACGATCGGGATCGCGAATCCTGACCGCGATATCTCCGCTGACTCTTCTGCTCGGCACTGCTATTCGATCTTATCAACGGTTTTTCACGAGAGGCCACCGGGAAGTTTTGGCTGTGCGCTTGATTCAGCCATTCGTCCACCCTCTTCTGGACTTCCCCTTTGCGTAGCAAGACTTCAGGCACCTTCGAGCGACCACTCTCGATCGCGTCCATGGCAACCGACGAGACGCAGGAGATATCCTGCTGATGTCCTTTGGAGTCCTTAGAGTCTTTTTGTCTATCCCGCGAACGTTGTCTCACCTGGGTCTGCTGATTTATCTTCAGCACCGGTTGAACCTTCTCCTTCGTCGGGATGGATTTAATCTGAATCTTCGCGCCGGATAACTTCGATTTTACCTGCTGTCGTTTCTGCTGGTCCATCATTATCGCCTCGAAATTCGTCACGCTGATGCTACCAACGTCACTGAGATCGGACGATCTACGATAATCCAGATCTTCGTATTCGTCCAGAATGTTATTTACTGACTGCGTGTCGATTGAGCTGGTACTCTTCGACTTGTTTCTCGCAACGCTCTCGTCGCTGCTCGAATAGTTGCTTTGTTGACGTTCCCGACTGATTTGTCGTTTAGGACGCAGTTTCGGTTTCGACTTCTGGTATTTGATCATCGCATTCTCGCTCGTATAGCGCGATGAAGTACCTTCGATCTCTTCGCTTTGGTTTGCCTTCGGAGCGGACGATTGTCGCGCGTGATGTTGCTGAGGTGACTCTCGTCGGCGATTGAACATGTTGCCGTCGTCAGACGTCGGCAAATTCCGCCTCATGATCGCCGGTAAACCGGAAGTCCGGAAGGTCGTGAAGCTCTGCACGTTTCGCGAACACGTATCCCCCTCGGCGTTCATCAACCTCTTTGATATGATCCATGAAGTGGCCAGATGAGAGGCGCCGCCGTCTGCGTGGATCGCATCCTCGTCGGCGAAAGGAATGTTGTTGCCGACGTTGGATCTCGAAATTATTTCATCGTTCATCTTCTATCGAAATGGCATCTTACTTGGTATCTTCTTGAAGAGAATAAGGAGTAACTGGTAACACGAAGAAATCCTGAAAAATATTTCCAAGTGTTAGCAAAGATGTTTGAAAAAAATGAGAAAGTATGTTATAAATTTGAATTTATAAAACTTATCGAAATTACGAAGTGAAAAAGTATTTTACACGAGATCTTAAGTAATTTTTCTCAGACATAGAAAATATCGATTTAGCGGAAGAATTATTAAACGTAACGAAAATCTACATTTTCTTAAATGTACTATTTAAATACGAAAAAAGATGTGTTATTATTGAGAAATGTATGATTATTCCAGATGAGTAGAAAAGAATTAATGTAATTTGTCGATTAATTTATTAGGCTTAATAATAGGGTTAACTTTACGTAAAATTTTTTAGAAACCGCTTCCCTCTGACTGTTGCGATTATCAAAAATTATCTGCTAGAATATAGTCCATGTAGTAACTGTTCCCCGCAAATCCAAAGTAATAAAGTCTCAAACTCGCAGACACGCGGTCGGCGAAGAACGTTCTCCTCGTTAATTTTTCAGTCTGCACAAAATTTACGTGCGTGCTCCGCTAAATGGTACCGCCGCGGTTGCATTTCCGCTTAAACTCTACGTGCGCATTACGCGCCACTTTAATTTGCAAAGACCTACCCATCCTTTTGCCAGTGGAGTAACAAAAGTACCAAGTCACGACAATAGATCGCAAAAAGCCGGTAAATACGATTCTCGTAAATCTTGAAAAAATTCAACAGCGTTTTAACTCCGCGGAACGGAAAAGTCTATCGTACGCGTCTATCCTACGAAAATTAGAATATATCTTACACGGTGTTAAATTTAGGGTTAAAATTTCGCTCGACAAAATTCGCTATTTCGAACTCAACCACGTTCTGGAAATCTCGCTGATCGGCGATAAATAGCAGAAGGCGCGCTTCCATAACGATTGCGCCGATCGGACGCCGGCGCCGTATCGTTTACCGACATTGGAGGCACGTTCTATCGTTCGTGGAATTTCCGGTAGCTGACCGGTATCCGGTTTGAATTAATTCGGTTCCTGAGCCCAGAGACATTAAATATTATAATGTGTTCGCTCCGAGGAAATCGTGCGTGGAATCCTTAAGAAACTCGAGAGATTAACGAAATTTAATATGCCCGTAGAGACTGGTAATGCGAAACAGCGTTATTTCTTCATAAGATCTGCCTGTTAGTTTATAACATCTGTTTATTAGGAAAATGTCATCGATGCATTTGAGAATAAACCTCCAGGAAACATTTTCTTCATTAAGATACATAAATATTCATTTAAACCTTACAATATTTCATACAAAATTGAATTTATACGGTAATTTTCCTCTCAATTATTTTTAATTCAAAACAGGAAGAAAATTAAAATGGATAATTAACTTAAATAAATTATGCTCTATATATCTGTATTATTTCAGATATATTAATTTATAATTTAATCTCTAATTTTAAAAGAACTGAATATTGAAAGAAAGTACAACAACAATAGATATATTATAATTCAAATACACAATGTGGATAAATTATGAAAAAGCACAATTTTTAATTTTTTTATATTTTTATTTCATTTTATATGTATTTTCAGATAGAACTCTCAATAGTTAATGAGTTTCCATAAAATAATACGAATCAGCTTCACATGCGCGTAAAAACGACTACATAATTTCAGAAATAATATTCGATACTCTCTGTGCATAATTGTGTTTTTATATCAACTGTCACAATTTTCTTTTCTCCAAATGGGATTTCAAAAACGCATGATGATAATGTAAATTTGTATAATTAACAAGATTTAATTTATAAAAATCTGATTCAGAGATGAGAGGGTTATTAAATGTACAGCGGCGCGAGAATATCTCGAATGTAAATCGAACGAAAAATGCGATTAATAGAGCAGATGAAAATACGAAAAATCGTATCTGCTTATCGGAAACATCAACGGATCAATTGCAAATTGCATATTTTCTGCGCTGGAAACAATCGGTTTTTCACCGGCGATGTATCATCCGGCAAAAATAAAGATCGACCCGGCGATAAATATTCATAAAACGGTGCACGATAAGAGCACAGGACAGCCATATAATCGGATAATATTCCCGAACATGTAAAAAGGTGAATTTTATTCCATTTAATTACAATTCCGCCGCGGCGATAGCCATCGGTACATGAATATAATTCGACAATTTCGTTAAAATCGGCGAACGCGTCGAGTAAATATTAAACAGGAATCGCATGGGATCGCGAACGTCGTCGAGGGGCGGCGGGAGGGGGGCGGGGGGAGCTAGATGCAATTCACATGAGGCATAAGACACTGCGCGCGAGCACCGTAAATTGAATTAAACTGTCGCGAGCTTCGTGCCGTACCGTTGCGAGCTCTTCTGGAGCTCTAATGATTCCAACACAAGCACACAGAGGCCTTTTGAAGCCTCTCTCCCCCATGGGTTGGCATTCTACTTTTAGATCGCAGATAACGCGTAACTCACCGCCGCGTCGTAACGAAACACGCGTGAGTCATGCGTGGCGTGGATAACGTCGGCGTTAAATTGAGCCTAAAATCGGTAGACTCGTAAGTCCTCGTAAGTCTTCTGCCTTTAGTCAAAACTAATTCAATTTAATCTCGATTGGATTTTACGATTTATATTCCTGCCAGTCCAGTTACGAAAGTTTAATGTAAAGGAATATCCCTCCCTGTAACTTCATCAAATTTACATTGCTCTCTGAAAAATAATATATTGCAATACATTTGTCTTTTCCATATCGTGAAATGATATGCAATGATATGCAACGAAAGAATGGAGGTTATTAAAATACACAATACTGGAAAAAAAAAAAAAAAATAATAATAAATAAACGTGCGGATAATGAAGGCAGCGATTATGCGGACAGTAAAAAACATCAAATTCCTCTCAAAAGTGTACTTTTATTAAAAATCTCTAATTATGATGTTGCCTACCATGTAAATGAGAGGAAAGATTGTGTTTGCGCGGAATAATATCAGTTTCCCGATGAAAAATGTTTATCGCAGGAATGCGAGCCATAGGTGTGTTCACTAGCGTAATTAACGGTACTAGAAAATTCAGGTGTTTCCGCGAATGCACTGACCCGAATCCTTTACGTGCGTACAACACGCGATGCACGAAGGTGACTATGGTCCACGGCGATTATTGCGATTTATCGTTCATAGACATCTGCCACGATTTAACTTGCGATATCGTCTCGTTAGTGGGCTTTCAATTTTCGCTGTCGTGCAATGCTGCTCGCTGCAGCTTGCACCAGTTAGGATTACGAATGAAATATCACACGTAACTTCCGTAAGGACATATTTTGAAATCATAAATTTCCACTTACAGATACGGAAAGAACGGTTTTGTTGAAATATCTAAAAATTAGGCTAAATTTACATCTGACAATTTTTCTAAGTCATCAATTATTATATAGGATAGTTTAAGCATAATAATAATAAAATTTTTTTATGTCTTATCAATTAATTTAAATGTCCTACATAATTATTTTGATGGTCGAACAAAATTATTATTTCAGATTTGTATCTGACCATTTGATAAATTTTTATATACTTCGGCAAAGCTATTTTGTTTATGCGCTTAGACGGAAATACAAATTATTTTAAATGTAGCTGTATATATATATATATATATATATATATATATATATTTAGTTCGCGGTACAGTAATAATATCCAATAATATACATTAAGCGGGAAACTGTTCTTAGAAAATTCTTTTTCGCGACATGCCTTCGCTTCCACAATATTCGCAAAAGATAAATATATTCCTTTAACAACTGCAAGATGTCAGTGGCAAATCGGTGCCGCGCATATACATAATTCATTCGATTGACATTCCCGAATGAATTGCGGCGCGTTAGAATCGCGGTGAGACGACAATGCAAAAATGCAAAAATGATCGCGTGGGCTTAACGACCATGGCACGATTGTGTAAAAACGAGGGATAGTAATCGACCTACGATCGCGAAAAGCGGCGAATACGTACATCGGGAGAACTGACTCATTAAGCGAGCGTGAGGTACTGTGTGCACGCCATTTAAACCTTTTAACCTTTCAATTAATCGGGTGACGAGAACTTTGATCTCTTCCCATCTAAGGTTGGCTACGGATCATCCAGATTATTCATGCTAGAATTGCCGTCGCTTCGAATTTCTTCGAATTTTAGCAACACTCGGGTGAACGTAACTTTGTATTTTAATGAAAAATGTATATATATATATATATATATATATATATATATATATATATAATGCAATAGATATCATCAAACATGCAGCAATATTAAGTATAAAAAATTGTAATACAATAGTACAATATTATACGTACTACTAACTTTTAATATTTTTTTAAATATAATTTATATTAAATAGTTTTTTTTTTTAAATAATAGATAATATTAATACATCAAAATATATGTATATAAATGTATATGAACATTTTTCAGTAATTAATCTTAATATATAAAATAAAAATTTATCTCTTTTTAATTGATAAAAATTTATTTGATTAATTGATCTTTTTATCAATATTGGTCCGATGAATATTTTCTGTGAAATTTTTCTTCGGAGTATTTTTGTATTATATTTTCTATAGTGTTAAATATAGGATGAACACAATGTCGACCAATATCGAAAACGGAAAACAAACATTTTGTTTACTAAGCGTAATAGAATGTATTAAACGTCCATGTAAAACGAAAATTCATTTTCACGTTGTGTTTCCTACAACATTTATTATGAAAACATAAAAATTAAGGTAAAACGAGAAAATTATTCATTCAAGCGTAGCACGTTGTTACAATTTAATCAGTCAGTTTTATCAACTGGAAACATTTACTAATGCGCATTCAATGTTAAGTATCTAATTGATAAATGGTAAATGATAATACTGTAAGAGAAATTACTTTTATTAATATTTACTTGAATATTCTGATAAAAAAATTGTGATTTATTATTTAAATATTGATATTCTAATCTTTGCCTTTTTTATTTCAAAATAAAATTTAACGCATTTGAGTGTAGTAGCTTAAATAGCAACATATCCGATTAAAGATGTATCACATATATTTTTTTCTAACTTCTACGATGAAAAAATTATGAAAAACTTACAAATTATTCCAAATCTAAATTAACTAATCTCCGCAACGCACTGAAACTTTAAATATCGTAAATCATCTTGAACACTTGAGATATTTATGTAAAAAAATTAAAATTTTTGTCATTATTTATTAATCACATTTCTATTAATATTTCCACCTTATATTTCCACTAATCTTTGATCCAGAGTCTAAATCGTCTCAAAATTTTCTGTATTCTAATTTTCTATACTTTTAAATACGCTCTAGAACAACGTATAATAATGTTTTCATGATTTTTTTTTTATTTTAAATAAAAATAATGATGTAAAATACATATCCTTAAAAAGAAACAATCATCTTGACGCACAGACGGTGGCACTTATACACGCGGAAATCAGCTTTCAGGGTGCTCAATCGTAATCGCGGGTGTTTTGTCAATTACCTCGTTCAATTTCCCCGACGGGATACCTCTCGTGTAGAGACCGGGGAAGACACGGTCGTTTCCTGCGGTAGCGCCGCAATAAAACGTACGCCGCCGCACGTCTCGTGGCGCGCACGAGAGCAATCTTATCGGGGATCGGGCGCGTTTAGCATACGCTCGCGACTTGTATGCGTACGTGATTAAGCGCCGTCGAGCGGCCAACATTATCTGGCGATATGTAGGTGAGCACCAATCCTTTAGGAAGATTAATGGCTCCGTATTATCTGGTCGATATAGTGCCGCGGTCAGGCCGGGCAACTTTTTAAACGACGCCGGGGAAGACTTTCTCGCCTTGGACGCCGACTTCGCCGCCGTGCGTTTTTATCACGAGTACTTGTCGCGCGAGCATTTCCGATCGCGTATCTCGCTACGTACGAGTATCTCGCTCATAATTCAGATTCGCCGTTCGTTCGCGTTCTGCCTTCGCCGTTTGTGTGCGCCGTTTGTGTTATTAGCCGTTATGCAGCGCGCGTCTCATATCTCCCGAGACATATTCGCTAATATTCGATTTTAATAACATTGCGTATATCATCATTACGCGCGATATTATTTCCAAATTAAATAATACACGCGCCTCGGGCGACGCGATAAGTCAAGCTCGAGTCCGCTTCGGGCTTTTCCATGCGATTTTCTAAAGATAGGGACAATGAATCCACCGTTCCATTTTTGGCCGCGATCCAGAAGTAGAAATTTTTATGAAGTCGCTTTCCTGAAATTCGCTTTATTTGAGGTTTATTTTAGCACGTTACGGTTACATAAAATTTCTAAATAATATCAAATTGGAAGTCAATTTTCCACTCTAGAATTAAAATCAAACCTACAATATGCTGAGAATCATATACCATTAAGATCATATAAAACAATTCTCGGTTACTCAAGAGGGTACTTTTATGTTTCTTTCTTTTAGATATAACTTTTCAACGATATATCGATTCTGTTTGACCGCTAACATCTCTCTTTTTGCTAACTATTCTTCTATGTGTTATATACCGGTCCCTTCCGGCGAGTCGTCTCTGAAAACGTGCGGCTCTCTTTCACAATCCTCTCGCCTCTTCCTTTCTTCTAAACCGTTGGGCTATTCACGTCTTTGACAGAATTGCCTTCAGGGTGGATAACCCGAACGCAACTACGTGGGGCCTACGCACTCGAAACTTTTTCGAAGAGCTCACCATTTCTACTCGCGCGAATGAATATACAACTTTGAAATTTTTCTGTATACAGAAACAAATTCATAAAGTTAATAATTTAAAATCTAATTTAAATAAATCAACAAAGATTTTTTGTGCCTTGGAAAAGTTTATTTGAAAATTATAAAATTATCGTGTTTAAAAAAGTACAATAATTCAAAATAATTATCACGGAAATATAAAATTACAATTTTATAATGATTCGTTATCATAATTACATAACGGAAAATAACAGACAAATATATTTATGTTGCTATAATAATTATATTAAAACAGTTATCGCATAATAACGCTATGAAGGTTGCACACTCGTGCATTATAATTTTACACGCTTCATAATCTTTCTATAAAAGTTCAGATTTCCGACAGAGTTGTCCCTTACGGCAACTCCAAGAAGTACTTCACGACCTTTTTGCTCGTCCTAACATTCTCCGCGTAGGTCCTTTCGCTCTGGATTGCATATGCGGCCTCTGAAGCCGCCCAGTTCCCTCCCCCCATTCTTTTGTTCTCGCCGTATTCTCTCTGTTATTTTTTCTCGTATCCCCGACATACGAGATCTGCCAGAGGAGACTCGCCTTTTTTCGACAAACAAACCATGCAGACAAACAAATGTCACGAGCCGCTTGAGACACTGCAAAGCTAAACGCCGCTTTGCTCTTTTTCCACGCAGCTAATTTACGTTCGCTCGTTATTACCACGTGTGAAAGTGGAGTTCATAGTGCTTTTCGCACCTTTTCCCTTTTTTCTTTTCTTGTTTTTCACTTTGCGTCTCTTTTATAAGTCGCAAATTCTTTTAGATTACTATATTCCGACAAAATTATTATTCTAATTAATATTCGTAACGAAATTATTATTCGTAACGAAAGGAGACCAATTATCTGAATAATATATCATATTAAATAAACATGTGCCGAACTTTTTCATTAAATTACAATTAAAATTAGTTCTTTAATCTTTAGATTCTAAAGTAATTCAAAAAAATAAATTAGTGATTACATATAAGTGTAATTTTACAAACAATATAACGAGTCGTTACCATCCCTTGATGGAAATCAGAAAAAATGCATCAGGTATCGACAGAACGTGTCGATGCATTAAAGTGAGAAGGATACTAAAATACAAGAACGATATGACATTCAATTCTTCGTATCGGAAGAATGTCTTTGAACTCGGCTTGGAACCGGATACGCTCGTTACAGACTGCTTCTCGTCTCTGTCGTTCTCTCTCTCTCTCTCTCTCTCTCTCTCTCTCTCTTTCTCTCTCTTCTTTCTCTTTCTCTTCAGGACCAGCGGACGATCGACTGCAAGTACATTCACACGAATAGATAACGCACACTAATAGTAACGTCAGACTCATGTGTGAAGCTCATTCATGCTGATAATAGCGCGAAGCGCGTGAATCGTCCAACGTGGATGATACGCTTTTTATCGTACAATACCGATACGCACACAAACATGCGTGCTTTCGTTTACTGCATAGTACATATCGCGCACGTATATACATATTTGCCGCAAGCACGATATCGCAACATTCACTCAACTATCTTTTCCGAGGGATTCCGCTCATTAATGCAAAATTACCACTTCTATCTTTATTATATTGCAACAGAAGCTAACATACTTTTATTTTCGGTTTGATACGCGATATTACCGTGATATGGAAGATTCTAACGATAAAATGAATGTACAGGAAGGAAATGGATATATAAAATAATTCCAATTATTAAAATAATATTTTTCTATATGATTCGCCTGAAATTACATTTGGATTATTTTTATTATATATATTATTATTATATATCTTTATTATCTTATGTTATTTATTTTTTTATTGAGCAATAAAAAATTATATTACATTATCTTACACCATAACGTTATAAAAAAAAAGTTATAATTACTTGCTTTCATAACTTCATACAAAATTAGATAATGCTGTTAAATGGAATGATCTCAGAGTGACATTATTAGAGAAAAAAAGCTATTATTCTATCGTTACATCATCGTTTGCGTAAGCTTTGATTACTGAAATAAACACCTCCTACACACCATCGCACTTTCCTTAACGAGACGATTAAACATCCTCCTCCTCGATCTCCTCAAATCCTCCACACAGTTCCTGACTCGTAACCGCGAAGCCGATTCTATCCCTAAAGTTAATGCAACTCACTAGGTTGTGTGTACATTGAGCCCCAAAATCTTCAGTATATCCAGAATAAACATTCGAGCCAGATATTGCCAGATAAATATTCGAGCATATATCTCCGTATTTTGAGAAAAATATATATAACCTAATTCATAAGTCAGAAATAGAGTGAACAAATCTTTCTTATAACAACCTTTAGGATTTTTTATAAAATTTTGAAAATTGCAAATTAGTAGAAAAATTTATGTAAATTGTTAAATAATATATTAGAGTAATATATTAATTATATACAGCATATTCAGAGGAAGCTGTATATAAATAATACAGGGAAAAAAAATTATACACGGAAAAAACAGTTTTGCTGGATATAAATCTAAAAGATAATTTTGTTAGACCATCAAAATAATTACATGTTCAAATTTGATTGTTAGAATATAAAAAAATTTTGCAGTATACTTAGTATTACATTATACTTGAACATCTTACATAATAATTTTCATGGTTCAACAAAATTATTTTTCAGATTCGTATCTAGCCTAAATTTTTCGAATTTACAGCAAAAAATCGTTCTTTCTGTGTAGGAGAAAAAAATTTGAAATCTGGCAATCTCATGTTTGAAAATCTCTGTTCCCTACAAACACACCTTAGTTACGTATGTATCTCCTATCTGTTGAAAGAAGTCGTTATTATCCTCAGTAAACGACCGCGACCTGCGTATCTGGACGATTTCAGATCACGCAGCGTAATCGACGTGGTGCAATTCCGTGTCGGGTGGCCGGCATTAACCGAGAAACGTCTCTCCGCAGTCAATGCCGCGCGACATCGACGGGAATTGTCGATGTCGCATCGATTTTGCAATTTCTAATCCTCTCCTCGCCGCGTCGCGGACTCGCTCGAATGGCCGCACGCCGCGTTACGTTCCCGCGGAATTCCCTTGACGCGGCACGACGCGAACTTCTCGAATTCTCTCCCCGATCGCGGACCAGTTTCCGAGTTCATCAAGTCACGAACGTGCGCTCTCGGAGTTGCACTCGGTGCATTTCTTCCAACGCATTCAAGGTCCTCTCCCCCCCCCTCCTCTCCCCTCCCCCCCGTTTCTCGACCCGGTTCTGCGGAGCGTCGTAACGCGATTCGCCACGCAAAGGATAACTTCTCCTTGTGTCCTTCGACGGCCGCGTGCGGGGCATCTCGGCCCGTGCGGTTTCCCGCGACTCCGGTTTCCTCGAAGACGCAGATTATTGCTCCTCTCCGGATTGCACGGTGAATTTATGCGCGACCGACGAATTCACGAAAAAGAGGAGGTTCGTGGAAGAGGAGGAGCCCTTTGCATCGTCGCTCGCTCACGCAACGCACAGCGCGAAATACGGTCTTCGTCGCGTCGATATGAAGATCGCGATGCGGATCGGTTAAACGCGAGACGATAACTTCCAGCGAAATTTTACGCTAATTATCGGGCCTTAGATACGACGCACTCTCGATGATTCACTAGCGCTCGCTGGAATCAGAGAGTAAATAAATGCAGCAGTTTTTCTGATAAATGATTGATATCGATAAGAAATTCGTTTTTATCTCCGAGTCTTTAAGTCATGTTCTCAAGTGTACTGAGAAACCTGATAATGAATGCAGTTTGTTATATCGAATACACTCTTGCAATGTGTGTCGCACAATGTCAATCTGTTGCAATTTCGTGCGACGAATGCTGCTTACCGCTACCGATTGGTCGACTGGCCTTAAATTCAGGAATTTAGTTTCGATTTTGCAGCGAATTCTGTCAACGAGCATTATAGAGGCAAATTAGCGAAACGGGCCGCGCCAGCGGAGCAGAAACAATCCATAGCTGCGACAAGCTGCGAAATTATTACTCCGCGGCGGAAACTGCCATTTCAAGTACCGCGAAATTCACCGTAAACGGTACGTAACGTCGGTACGTACCGTGAGCCGAACCGGTATTCGCGGTGCGTGTCCGCGTGGAAATTGCGGTAAACTCCGATATATGCCAAGAAATCCCGACTTCGCGAGAGCGAATTTTCCGAAATTCCACACAGATATACCTTAAGAGTTCTTTTCGATTGTCGCCACTCTGGCCGTAGTTGAAGCTGAAATTAGCGCTGTTCTTCGCATCATCGTTTCAAGACGTTCCATTTCACGTGGGATTTCACGGGAAGAAAATGTCCAAAAACGCCACGCTGTTGCAACAACGTCCCTGTGAAGCGTTCAAAACTTTATCTCGATTGCGCGCAACGACGTCGTTTTCAATTAGATCGCGGTATCGTACACGTTTCATCGCCGAGGTTTTTCGCGGGTCGGCGTATCGCGGGGAGCCGAGTGCCGTTATCGCGCACCGGGAAACACCGCAATTTAGAGGGATGGTACACTTCGCGGTACACTGATTGCCTCGTGACACCGGCAAAGTCGACGATAGTCCCGACGATTTCTCGGACGGACAGCGCCGGACGATCGACAGCCTCTCTACTTTTGCGCCGTTCCCGATATCATCGCGCAAGAAAAGCGCATCGGCGGAATTACCGGCGCGGCGAGGCTACGTCGGTTCCGCGAATTTCACAGTCCCGTAACCGCGAATCGCAGCGTTAATCGCATCCTTTCATCCGCGATCCGCGCGAGGCGGACTGGCAGCGACGTCGCGTATCGCGAGGAGGTAATTGCAGCCCTCCCCCCCTCTCCGCCCCTCTCCCCCTTGTGCAGCACACTTCAAAGTGGATCCAGCACTATCTCGTACACCACCACCACTATCACATAAAATTATGCACCATTATCGGGATAGAGGGAATGCGATCTCTCGACATCTTTGTGCAACGTTGAAACGTGTATTACGCTGCCATTATAAAATCACCACGATAATCACGTCGAACATAGATCTCAGACTTATAAAGGAATTCTTCTTTTTTTTTTTTTTTTCAATTTTCTAACGTGAAATTATCGCGACATTGCCTACGGGTTTTTCATTTCGCGCACGCACGGACGCACGTAAATAATGTCACTATTAGGTCCCCAGGTATGCGAGTTGTCACGTTTAGTTAAACTTCGAGAAGAAGAGTTTGACATAATTCGCGAGAAATTCCGACTTACGTTATTAACATAGGGATTACGACAGCTCGAGGAGGAGAGTATCCTTAAGAAACTAGTAGGAAGGCACAAGCTCGAACTTGCCTGCTTTAATATTCGCGAATCTGCCATGAATTATGATTTGCAAGGATAATGCAGGTGTGCTCGGGCAATTCAATCCTCGTGTTAACGAAGCGAAAGGATCGTCGTAATACGTATCCATTGTGAGATAGCTTGTGAAGCTCTAAATATTTATCGGACTTTCAAAGTTAACCGTCAACACAATTTCAAATTCACGAAGTCTAAGGGATAATAATTATTGTTCGGAGCCCGGAAGAGTCACGATGCCGGAAAGACATGACAGCCCCGCTGATATGTGCGAGGATGCAATTTCGCGAGCCGCGGAAAAGCCGCGGAAAAAGTAACGCGCGGCGAAAGAACGAGGGAATGTTGAGGGAAATGAACACGAATGTAAACACCCGAACGATAGACAGAGACGAATGAGGCGCGTTGCATGCCGCGAGATAAATTGAATTAACATATTAACGGGCGAGGAATAAAAAGCGCCGCGTGCCACTCAACGTTCCGCTTTCCTCTCGCCATTGTACGGGATTAATGAAAAAAATTAAAGAAAATATCGACAATGCTCTTGAAACTTTTTGACTTTAATGGTTCGTTAATTTAATTATTCGTTAACTTTCATTATTCGTCAATTAATTATTTTGGAGAGTCACATTGTGCTCGCTTTTGCGTTCAGATATTTTCGAAACGTGATGAACTCCGTTCGATGAGAAGTTATTTGACTAATTTTAACGTTTGCGAAAGAAAAGAGTTATGAATCATTTGGCAGACATTGTGTATGAATCAGCCCGTGTAATTGGCGGATTTCGTTTCACTTGACTCCGAGCTGTTTACTTCACGAAGATAAGTCAGAAGAATTTGAGCGATACATTTAACGGGGGTATCGCGCAGATACGTGCGAGTTACGCGGTCAATTGGAATCTAAATCGAGCGTAATAAGCCGTCGTTCAAAGTAATGCGAGCCATGATCTCGTGAGAAGAAGGAAGCCCTTAATCGGCGCTCATTAATTTAATCTCGAATTAATGACGCAGACAAGAGAACTTTATGTACTTCGTCACTGCTCCAAAAATACGCCCGAATAATTCGTCGCGCGGGAATGAAGCTATATGCATCGCTATATCATCTGACAGATCCTTGGCGTAAGGGACGCACAACTCGATTCGAAAAATGAAAAAAAAAAAAAACTCTCGCGAATTTGCCGGAGGGATTTAATACGTACGGAATGAAGGAACGAGAACGCGATGTAATAGTGAATTTATTAATCCGCGAACCTTCGACAGATTGCAGCTGATCCGTGTGACACATCTGGCTAGTAATTGCACAAATGGAGATACGCATCACTATCGAATCTATTCCATTATCGATCACTGTATATTCGACTTCTCGGAGCACTAACGCGCTGGAACTATGTAGCATCGATCCTCTCGATCGCGCTGGCGCGGCAAGACTGGCCGGCATGGATCAGGATCTTGATCGAGGGACAACGACCAGGAACGGCACAAGGCAGGGTCCATCATGAAAATATCATTAACGATTCACGAATAATGTACAATTAAAAAGATGCTTGAACTGCATTTAATGAGTTCTCCGAAATGTATAACATTCGATAATGCATCGATGTCACAAATTCTAGAATATTAGTCTTGTTTGTTTGGAAATATACGCAAAAAATTAGATTTGCTTCATATGAGAGAGAGAGAGAGAGAGAGAGAGAGAGAGAGTTGCAGAAAAATATCACAGATTAGTAACATCTTAGATATACAAGACAATATTATAGTTTGTTAATTTCAAGATTCAGATTTTATGGGATTTTCTAGAGTTGAAAACGAAGGGAAGTTTAAGATGGAATAACTTAATTTTTAATTTGAACATTAATTAGAAAGATAATTTAATTACGCTTACATTTATGCAGTTGAGAATTTAATCTTCGGGATTAGCTATTTTAATGACTAAGAAACAGGAATATCCGACGCGTTGATTTATTACGATGAATCTCCGTGTTTTTTTTGGGTTGCTGCGTGAATTAGCATTTCGTGACTCGTATTGTACGTGAGAGATATCCATTGACGGAAGAAGAAGAGGAAATATATGCACAACCTGTGCTATCTCAACGGGTCTTACGAAGTTCAGACAGATTAATAAATACATAACGCGCTATAGCGCGTTTCTTCCCATGTAATAAAATTACACCGAAATCCATGTTATATTACAAGAAAAAAAGAAACTAAAAAAATTGAATAAAATTACAAAATATAAAGAAATATATTCCAAAGGAAGATATAATATTTATACAATTACAGATTTAAATAAAATAGGAGATTTAATAGAAATCAATTATCTTTGTAACGAAGAAACGTTCTAATCTCTTCTATTATCTTCGAAAGTTTTATTTTTATCTACATTCTATAATTAATGACCTTTTAGACCTCAAATTATCAAAATGGAGGACAAAAATTTTACCAAAATTATCCTGAAAATGAAAAAGTCATTAACGCCACATATCACGTAGATCAAGAGCCAATCTCGAAATACTCTGTTCCATTTGCGATTGATAATAAGCAGGGTCTCTCAGAGGAGCTTGAGTTAAAGAACACAAAGTTCTCACATCGGATAGAACACAAGAGAATGCAGCGAGGCTGACTTTCCGTGGGCGCCTCGAGCGTGTGCCCACGTAGGCACGTTCCTGTTCCCGCGGTATGCACGGTACCGGCACACTACCACGATCGTCACCACACAACCATGCCGTCCTGCGGAGATGCACACGCACGTATATAAATACGAGCATCTCTCCCTCATTAAGGTACTCGACTGGTTTGGCCCGCGGCGCGCGTACGATGCTTTTCGCGCACACGCACGGTACGCGTACGAAAGTGGCAGGTATACACGCGCGTTACAGCCCTCACGAGGGCCTCCCTCGCGTGGCCATTCGCGTTTAATCCCGGCTTTATTTTCACGCGGTTCATTAGCGACGGATCGTGACATCTTGCGAATCTGTTTAATTAAAGGGATGAAATTATGGGAGGAGCCGCGGCGCGGAAAGTGGTCGCTTAGGGACGACACGTCGCGCAAATTAACCCCTTTTCGGGGCGAAAAATCCTTTTTTATGAAAAAAAAAAAAACCTTTATTAAGGTGTTATTCAGGTGTTATTAATCTCAAATTTGTTAATTAAATAACATTCTAACATTAGTGATCAAACAATATTGATATCCGGTGATATTTTTATTCAACGCGCGTTTAAATTTGAGACGTATACGATATACACTTCATTTGCAGATATGTAGCATCCTTGCCGAAGGATGTGAGAGTTTGACTATCGCAGTAGTCGCAGCAATGGTTACGCAGGCTCGAAGAAGCGGAATATCGTTTTGCGAGCAGGGAGGATCAAGGATTGTCGTTCGGGACGACGACGTCGTATTGTGCGAATACCGAGCGTCTAAGCGAGGAATACTTCCGCCCGCTGATGTTTCTTCATCCCCCTGATACTCCTCCCTGCAGCATCGTCGTTCGCTGTTGGCGGATGTGTCGCATCGCCAACGACTTTTGGCTCTCACTCGGGATGAGTTTCCGCTGGCGCCAGCATTAGGACGAATCATCATACCAGTTGCTCATTCGTTCCTAAATCTCTTTTGACTTTTAGTCTTTTTTATTTTTGGAGAAATACAGTTGCTTGTCGAACAAACATATCTTGCAATTAAAAAAAAAACTTAAAATAATAAAAAATTACACATAAAAATGTTATTATTATATTTAAAAATTCAGATGTTAACCAATTCATATATCATATCTTTGTTTTATTATGATAATGTGAATTCTAAAGGCAAAAATTTTTTTATTAATTTGTAGCGTAGATTTCCGTAGATTTCCGAAAAATAAATTCAAATTTAATAAGACTGCACTATTTAAAATTAAGTTTACGAATGTTAGAGCAACGTTTGCGTTTTATCAAATGCACTGTGTTTAATTTAATTCATGACAACGGCCTTGTTAGGCCGCGTCATGAATTCGCGTTAACACCAAGATTCGCACGCGACATTATTTATGATGACCCGTATGCGTAATTCGTAACAAGTTAATCGGTCCATTGCATGTCGCATGCGTAGTTGCGTATGCATACAACTACGCATAGCACGGATTTCATGCCAGACAAAGGACCCTCAAACGTGCAATTAATGGAACATCGCGCTTGAATCACGCGACGTTAAACTCTAATTATCCAATGATAAATTACGGAACTCCAGATATTTTTCAAAGAAATTTCTCTATATATTTTTCTCATTATATCTGAGACGTCAACATCCGCATTTCTATTATCGAAATGAAATATAGTTGAACGCTTATAATGTTAATAACTTGTAAAATTGACTATATTCTTGTAATAATGTATAATTAATTGAAACCATAATAGTTTAATCACAATGGATAATTAACTATAATGGAAAAAAATGGAGAGAAAGACACAAGGACGTCATTCTCCTTAGGTCATTTCTCTCGATGATATTTCAGTCATTGTTCGGTGAAGAAAGCTGTAATGCCTAGATAAATTTATTATTTCACCGTAAATTATAGGGGAAGATCATGCCGATGATGTGTATTTACTCAAACCGGTTTCGACGCGCTCAAATCTTTTCGGCCGAGAAGGGACCTCTCTCGCGGTCGCGCGCCGAAGGCGGCTAGTATTTCATGCCGCATGTTTTTCGATATCAACAATGTAATCTCCGTGAAATTCTTAATTCAAGCGTTACAGTCGTAACTTCATAATTTCGTCGGACGCAACTCCCAGAATGAACGAATAACTTTGCCGACAATTTTGACCGATCGATTGAAGGGCTAATATTTTCTATAAAGAATATTCACATAAACGTTCAACAAAACGTTCAACAACATAATTTCTCTAATTTAATTGATTTCTTTTTAATTGAAATCATTGATAAAATAATCATCACTACAAGTATGCGACATCTAGAATAACAAGTTTCGATGATCGACACTTACGGCATGTGTAAATCGAATGCGATCAGATTTGTGAAATGTCTAAACGATTGTTTTATCAAATCTAAGATGAGTAATGAGAAGCAGCGGCAATTTGTTATCGTTTATCTACTCAGGTTACTAACGTGATGGTGGTTTAGGGTGTGCCGCGCGAAGACCATCGTGATTCAGGTCTCGGAAAAACTGGATAAAGCGCAAATCGCGATTTATTGGGCCATGCAGAATGAAGGGAACCGCGTTCCATATCTTTACGAGCGGTAGAGAAGAAGTCGCGGCAGCGCGACGTCATTTTCTCGGTAGAGCGCCTTGATGTCCCTGAATAATTTCCCGCATTGCTGGGATCACGAGCGTTACGTAACGGGTTATGGGAAACCGGCCATACACTCGATTCGTTATACGGATAGTGGTAATGGAGATTAGAGCAACTGCGCGCGATAACGGAAATAGGTAACTCAGTCGCGAGCGCTGCATCAACGGCATAAAAACGCATCATCGTCAACCGCCTCGTGAATGCCGGCTTTATTTTATCGCCGCTCCGATAAGCGTGTAAGCGACAATATTTTACTAGGCACCGCGATAAAATCTTTTTCGAGCGACTGATTATAGGCCACCAAAATAAAATTACCGACGCTATCTATATGAAATTATTACACGGCGGTGGTAACCGCCACGCAAATGGAGTTCGTGTTGAAACGAGAGGAATTCAAATGCATACAAAAAAAAAAAGAGGGAGAGAGAGCTACGGAGAGATAGGCAGCAGACTCCGATGGAATCGAATAGCGCGGCGAATTTTTACTCCGGAGATATCTTTAAGCGACTCCTATTTGTCTTTCTCTCGTTGCTGATGTAGATACATCTCGCTTCCTGTCTCTTCATATAAAAGCCGATTACCAATTAGGTAACGACTTTCCGTGCTCCGGATTGTGTTACCGAACCGAGAAACCGGAGCGGACCGAGCCGAACCGGTCATCGTGCCCGGAGAGCGCGGACGATAAACCCGGAGTCAATAATAACACGGCAAATTCCTTCGACCCGGCGCACAATGGCCACCGCATAGGCGATAATCTATGATTCCTCGATAAATAATTTGGGCGAGAGCGCGACCGTTTTCGGCGGGCGAGATTTGTGTGCGATCCTCTCCGGCGACGCCGGATCGAATTATTCCGGGTACGAGCGGATGCTGCGCGGCTTGCCGAATCGCCTGACTTTCGCCGCCGCAGTTTCGCAGTCGGTCGTTCCGAAATTCGGCGTACGCCACCCGGAGAAGAACAATGCGCCGCCGTGTCGTTTCAAGGCTGTTTCACACTTACGCGGACCGACCGTGGAATGGCAAAATTGCGCCTGAATTTACACGACCGAGAGGACCGACAAAATTTTTCTTCTGCGACAGTGATTTACGATTGCAGACTCTTCGATATTGATAGCTAACGTCCGGTGAAATTTTATTTTAAAAAGATATAAGACAGGAAGCGTGCTAGAAAAGAAATTGATCGATCAATTATCACAGTTTCTCCAAGTGTAATCAGAGGCAGAGATTTTCTACACGCACGAGTGATTCTTTCAATTACGCTTAATATTCCTAACGATGATTATATCTGTTTATTACAGATAAATCTATAACTGTAAGAAGGATTGTATAGCGGAGCTAGAAAATTAAGGAGAAATGAAATACATCTGCTTGAATGTATATTCAATTAGTGACAAAAGCTCATTATTATATCTTCTAAATTTAAACTTTACGATCCGATCGTGTTACGAAGAAAATTATGTTACATTATCATGATTATATTTTGTATACAAAATTATATTACTTTGTATATTATTTTATATTTCCAAGTTTTTCTAATTAAAATAGAAATTCTTTAGTCGTATTAATTTATGAAGACAGATACTCGTGCAGCTGCTTCCGTTTGTGTCAGCTCCAGTCGTAATTATTTTACGCAATCCGTCTCGTTTCATCAGCGTGAACGTTTAATATCCGGACATTATGCGACGTCATTGCATGACTATTTTGAGCACGCCTTTCATTCGGCTCACAATAAGCCATTGACGTTGAAATTTGCCAGATAAAAACGCGAGCGGAGTGCTCTAAAAACGGTAGAAATTATAGACGGAAGGCAAAGAGCAAAAAATTCGGGGAGTCAAACGAAAGGAAGACAAAAGATCGCGAATTGTGAAAAAGGGGGGCGGCGGAGGAGGGGCGCGGAAAGAAAGAGAGACCAGCCGCGCGACGGGGGATGGCGTACACTATGAAGGATATATTCACGGTGCTCGCCCTTTTGTTCTCGTAATCACCATTTGTGCGCTCTCAGATGCAGCGCATTCGTTCAGGGGCAGATGTGCGCGCGGCTGTTGCATCTCGCTGCACCGCGAGGATCGAACCGGTTTGTGCGGTTTTCTTTAATTTCAGCTTATCAAACCCCGCGCGGGCGCGTGGCGCGGAAAAACATCGCGATCGTGTACGATCGAAAGCGTTTTCTCAGCCGCACACGTATTATACATCGCGTAAATCGCCCGGGAAAGTTTTACTCGCGAAACTCCGCGCGCGGAGGAATTATTTACGCCGGATCTTTACGGCGCGATAAAGTAGGATGCGGCTCTGCGATCTTATCTCTAATGTTGCGCAATGTTACAGAAAACGTATTCGTGGCGGAGAAAGGTTCGATTCTCGCAGAAAAACGATCGTAAAAACAAAGCGAATATGAATAAAGAAAATGGGGCGATTCGGTAGAAGAAGAGAGATAAACGACGGACTCGTATTGTAACTTTTATAAAATATATTTGTTGTTACTGATCTATAGTTATTAAATATTGACTTTTCGAAATGCTAAATTTGAACAAACGAAATTGATACGATACTGTGTACACAATGCTCCTCGTAAACTCGTCGTATTTATCATTTGAACGTGACTTACCTCTGTCAACGACGGAGATGAATGCAGTGTTTTCTATGCATTCCAACGTGTTTACAAGAGAAACGTACTGTCTTTGAAAGGAAGAACTTCTAAAAGAGATAACTATGTTATCATTACGTAAAAAAATTATTTGCAATTGAATGATGAGTTAGTTAACTCATCACGACTCATTATTTAAAAGAAGTCTTTACATTAATTAATTTTTAATGTTTTAGATATCTCAACAATTTTTATATTAAATAATCAATGTAATGCCGAGATAAATACTGTAACCGAGATAAAAATAGAGATATTGAAAAAGCAGATCGCAGAGAGAGAAGAGCATTTAGATTACTTTCTAAAAGAGATAATTGTGTCAATTTTATATCTATTTAAATTTATTTTAGCATTACATACATACATTACATTATTTATTGATGTAATTCACTAATTAATTAGTCAAAACTTAATTTCAGCTTCTATTTAAATTTTTGATAAAAGAAGTTTAAATATCAATTTAGTAACATTTAATAAGAAATTCTCTTTCCTCTTTCCTATTTTATATTTCGAAATATTAACAATAATTATAATTAACAATAAAATACTTATTTATAACAATGAATTTTAAAGTAAAATAATAAAATATTATATTTAATAAATATATTCATAAATAATTTATGTTTTATTAATTGATTTATTTACATTTATGCAATTACATTTGATAAATATTAAAAATATCTTCTCTCTTCTTTATACATCTGAAATTAATATTTTACGTACATTAATTACATTAGTACAATAACTACATTACAATAACTACATTTACTTTACACCTTCGATCACGCAAATAAATGAGAGGTAAAAAAGTACACAGTCGTAAACGTGTTCATTTCGACTCGGTCAAGCGTATCAAGGTGTAGGATATTCCTCGCTTTGCTGATCTCGTTGCGAGCGTGCATCCCGGTCAGAGGTGTGCAAAAGCCGAACGTCGTAAGTAACACCGTGCGCTCCTTATTCTCCACGTTCGTCGTGGCAGAGCAGCAGATGAGCCTCGCAACAATCCCATTACTTCGTCGTATTAAAACAAAGCGCCGCGCGCGAGGAGGATGGAACTTTTAAGAGCAACGGCGATGCCCCCAAGGATTTCAGGCTTCTCGCGAGCTATGAAACATCAACATCCGTAGCCCTGGAGCCACCGAGCACCGCGATATCCTCAGCGGGAAGGAAAGTCGGTTTATTTATTTCCGGCATGTGAGGCGCAGAACTGCAGCCGTCGCTGCCGCCGCCGCTGCCGCTGCCTCCTTCGAACCAAAGTTGCTCTTATCCTCGGGGGCTTTCTCATGTAATCGCAGATATAAATATTTGGTATGTGCCCGATTTCCTTCTCGTGACGACGGAAAACTCACGTTATCTCGCGAATAACCTTGAACGTCGGCTCCTCGGAAGCGGGCCATTAATTCTTGTCGGTCCCGCGAGTGCATTAACGAAATTCTCGGACAAATCATCGCTATGAATCGCAAGCGCGATTATCTAACTGTACGTTATATAAAACATTTACGAACATCCTTTTACATTTCTTAAATAGGAACGATCAGACGAGTTCCTATTTTAAGGTCACGAAGACCTTACGGTCGAATATAACGAATATAACGAATTCCACCGAGAGGGTTGTGCTTCACATATCCAGTTTTATGCAAATTTTACATCTCGTTAAAATATTTTCGGCTTTTTTCATTAAAATATTTAGATCTTCCAGTTAGTAGTTAGACTATAAAATTTTACGTACGACATAACGTAATATTACGCAATATAGTATAACAAGGTAGAATATATCGTAAATTCTTTTACGACGGATTCGCTTTTTTATTAACGTCCATTACATTTGTGGGAGTTGCATAAAGTTACAAAAGTTAATTTCTCGAATTGTTTGCTATTTTGGAAAATTCCAAGATAACTAAAAGTCGCTCGCGCGATCTAACATTTGTTATCCTGAATGTGAGGAAGTTTGATTAGATCGACTATTGAATTTTGCTACTCCGAGACGGTGCTACTGGCATGGAGTTGTCATTATTCACGCGCGATAAGATCTTTAATAAGACTCGTCAGTTTGCTTGCGCTGCTCGTTGCTCGGTCTTTTTTGCATCCGATCTGCGCGAAGTGTGAACCCGATCGCGAGAACCTACACGGCGCATCTTTCTTCTCGGCAGGCCGCCGATGTTACTCATCTCTCGCCATTGTTCCGTTCCGTCTGTATTCATCTATTTACCGTTCTCGTGCGGTCAGTGGAGTACAGCTGATCCGAGGAGAAAGAGAAGCCGGAGGCTACCGGATTACAATGAGAAAACGAACGGCCTTTCTCCGCGCCGTTGTACACAGGCACGCGGAAATCGGCGCAGGTGTGTACTATTTGCATAGACTTTGTACGATGGTTATGCGTCGCTAAGAGCATACGTACGATTTCTGCATGAAATCTCGACTTGAAAATAAGCCGACTTTCATCTCTGGATCGACGGTGTCCAACGCTGTACTGTAAACGCTATACTGTTGACGCTTAAGTAAATATTGTAAATTAATTCTAAGAGAAATGCACACAGCGTCAGTCTGTTCATTTTTAATTTCAACTGACCTTCCTTCCCCATCTATATATGTAATTATCTTTTGTAAAATTCAAAATTTTATTATAACAAACTTGTGGAATTTCACATCCATCATATCAACAGGAATAATTGTAAAATTAGATTACTCGTAATGTATCTCTTTATATTAACGTTTTCATTATAATAATACTAATTTTAACAAAATATAATTTTAGTATAAATTAGATAATTGAGATTATGAAGATTGGTATTATAAAATTCACAAACGCAGCATGTGTATGTGTTTTATTTTGAAAATTCATTTATTCGTTTATTCCATTCCCTCAAATTTGATTTTCCTCATTTTGATTTATTAAATGCAATCACAAAATAAATAATAACAATTTCACAATAATTTTGAATGTTTATTTTGTAATATAATTACACGGCGAATAAAAAAATAATTCTTTTTATTTAAAAACAGATCACGAACCGCATATTTGATGAACTTTAGCTTTTTATTTTTTATAAAATCGTTTTCTTTCTCTAGATAATTAACAGTCAGATGAATCTCACGTTATATATATTTTCACGGTAATTGAATTCTTTCCGGAATTATTTCTCCGTTATATTAGTTTTTGCAGCTTTAGAAGTCCGCTCGTCGCGGAATGGAACACCGACGAGGTCGACCGCGAGAGTAGACAAATGTGAGTTACGATAACCGAGTTTCCCGCCGTATGGAAGCATCGAAGACGAGAATAAAACACCGTCGAGTCCCTGCCCGATCGAGGGAGGATCGAAGCCGTACGGCGAGCGTACACCTCGCGGGGTGAAATTTCAGTTTTCGCGAGACGGACATTTATTTCGATCCGCTGCGGCCGTAGAACGCGATGCACGGCAAATATGCGCGCGCGTCCCGCATGAATATTTACATCCAGATGGTGTACATAAATAGTACTCAACGAAAAAATGGGTTAGACCCGGGTACACCCACCCGCGCCATAGATATCCGCCGGAAGCGGTCACAAATTCTCCGAGTCTCGCGGCACAACCGCATTGCGCATAACTCTCCTCTCTGGACTTCCCACCCCCTCCCCCTCCTTCCCTCTCCGTCGTCGTTCGCTTCCTCTCCCGCTCGCTCGCTCGCTCGCTCTTTCAACCCGCGGCTATCTCCTGAATTGTATAAATGAATTTATTTTCATTATGGTTGATACCCCTACCTGGAAAATTAAACGCTGGCGATGCGCCATCGTACATAATATACATACGTAATGATGATTATGATAATAACTTACCGATGTGCGTGCGTGTGTATAGCATAATTAGTACTTAGCATGGATCAAATTTTTTTCCTTTTTCTAAATTTCTGAATTTCTAATGCTTAGCATAGATATCAGATATTTTAAATCCGCCTAAATGTAATTTTATTAAGTGCATTTCCAGATAAATCACTAATTGTTATATTTATTGACTATAATGTTTCATACATTACAATAACGTTTTATCATTAACATTAACGATAGTTAAAAAGATATTTGGGACATCGGACCAAGGTGAGTCTCGATATTTTTGTGGCAATTACGTCAAACTTATTTCATTGTTCGCGACGTTGAGCGACGTTAATGAGACGAATGATATTCTTTTGTGGAACGGTTTCTCTGAAAGAGAATAAGATCGTATCACTCTCTACGTCATTTTTCCAACCATCTTGATAAATAAAAGCGCTTGATAAATAATGTTCGCAAACGATATAATAAATCCAAAAAAGTAGCTAACTACGCTTTGATTATAAAAAAAAAAAAAAAACGTTAAAAATAAACACGCAGATAGACTTTCGTCTCCTCGAAATTCCAACGACAGTTTATGACAAATAACATCTACTTTATTGTCACATTTATGACGAATGGCGGATTACGCGTATGCACGAGTGAAATATCGCTTTTATCGGGCCAATCGTCGTCGTAGCCCCCCATTTGCCATTTTGGGGTCACGTATTACCCCATTCGCTGGCGCGCGTTTACGTTCTTCCTATATTTTACACGTATCCAGTGCTCTAATTTCTCTGCACTCTAATCTCTCGAATCTCCCTGCGTATACATATACATTCTACTTTCAGAACGTGACGATAAATTGGATTCCCAAATACGGTCCCCGGGGTGTTCTTAATTCTAGATAATCAAAATTAACGAGATTATTTTTGTAAAAACTGAATTAATGAAGAAAAGAGGATTTCTGGGATTTTTTTGGAATAAAAACGAAAATAAGTCGCAAAGTAATAAACGGACCGTATATGTAATATATTAGATATTACAAACTTTAATTAAGATTTTTCTCATTTTTCTAACAGCAATTTAAATATTATGCGCGGAACGTAATATTATTTACGTTTTTTAATAATTTCTCTTGCGCTCCCTCTCTCTTTCTTCATTTATCTATCCATCTCCATCTCTGTTATTTATTAGTAACTTTATCTATCCATTTATCTATCCATCTCCATCTCTATTATTTATTAGTAGTCTATTGTTAGAGAAAACATATAAAAATAGACTGAAAGTTTATTGCAAATATGACCTATTATATATCTATATTTCTCATCTGTTGGTTTCTGTTGTTTGTATTTATCTCTTCTATTTCTTACTTTACTTCTAGTACGGCTACGTAACGATTCCTCAGACTTCTTCAGTTCGTCCATCACGTACTTGGTATCCTCGGTTTCCATCCGCGAATCTCGACTATCGCCATAAATGCTCACGCAGATCGTTCTCGGATGTTCGCTTTTGTCGCTTGTCAAGCTGATCTAAACGAAAAGATCCAATACGTGCAAGGAAGGAAATAAGGATTGTTACATTGCCAAGGAATTCTGCTCCAATTTGACATACGGCATAAAGGCGGAAAAGAATAGCTCTTACTTTAGATTCATCTGAGCAACAACGTCTTCGGGCGGGTTGACGAAAGGGTTTCTTGAGGCGAAGACAGCAAATTGCGAACGGAAAGATCAAAAAGAACATCACATTCAAGAAGAATTCCGCTTTCCTGCAGAACGCATTCGTCGAATCACACGCCACGTATACTTGACTATATATTTTTACTTGACTATTTATTCTATTGTACTACAGCTATCTTATTGTGTACCTGCAGCATATTCTAACGGTTCTTTTGCGTGTGTCTGGATGTACAGGCGCGCCATGTTCATCCCTTATCACATACTTATATTTTAATTCTCGTTCAAAGTACTCTGACATTCTATCAGTTTTCAATAGAGAATCCAAACCCCAACGACCTACCAACGGTACGTACAAGCCGATCAACCATTTCAGGAAACCTAGAAAAAAGTATCTCGATATTCATATTATCATTATGAATATTAAAAATTAATTAGATCGCATAATTCTAAGATAAAACGATTAAACTGTAGAAATATTATGAGTTAAATATGAACTCTGCGAAAACTTGGTTGGAAATTTTGGTAAAAAAAAAAATTAAAAATACAATGCGATAAAATATTTTGGGTTGGGGAAAATTATAAGAATTAAAAGAATAGAAAAATTAAAAGAATAGAACTTCGAAAATTTGATATATAAAAGTAGAAACTGTTAAGTAAAATAATTATACAATTACTGACCCATGAAAACCAAGAGCAACATTGATAAGACAACGAAGAGTAGGATGTTTACGATTTCAAAAATTCTGTGGGAGGGTGCAGGGATGGAACCGCGAAATCCAGCGGCGTGATAAAGTTCCAGTGACATCGGTCTGCAGTCTGTGCCACGCGCATCACTCACGCACACACATAAGCAATGCAGCATGCAGGAGCAACGATCCATTTTCCGTATTTTTATTCTTCTGGTGGCCACCAGTTCTCCGAGACGATTTAACAATTGCACTGGAAACGCAACCGTTCAACGCAACGTTTGCTCGAATACGTATAATTTTTAACATATATTTCGCGCGGTGTGACAATAGCGTGTATATCCAATATTCTACAATTCAATAACTTTACGGTAAAAATCAAATCAATTTCTTCTCCTTCTAAAAAAAAAAAAATTCGTAAAAAGATCAATCAATTCAAGATAAAAAACTATCAAATTGTCTTAGATTAAGAATTTTTAATTTTGCTTTTACGTAAAGATGTGGATTTTTGAAATGATATTTTTGACATTAGATCGTTAGATTTACCAGAACAATAAAATTCGTTTATGGGTAGCTCGCCGTGGAGGTCCAAGCTCACTGTTTGATCCTGTCGAGGTTGAATTATCTTTCTAGAAAACGTAGCGTTCATCCAAGACTTAGGAAGATTATCGGGACATTTTGCAATTCTTGACCGATAAGACATTGAAATTAGTCTTATGTTGCTCATCACAATTGTTATCACAGTGTGATCAAGTGCCGTGCTGTCTATGTGCACTTCACTAATACAACCTAGAGATCTAAGATACAAAGATATTAAACTTAAAAAAGATATTAAAGATTATGATTTAATTGAAAATTATAATGGAGTATCTGTAACATTTTTATTATATTACATATTAATTATTTTTAATCTATATTAAACATTTGCAATTTATCTGAGAAATTCAGAAAATTATATCGAAGCATAGATTTTATTAGTAATTAATTTTATTTATAAAATATTGTTATATAGGATTGTTAGTGATCGAGGAAAAATCGGGAGAAGTCAGGGAATCAAGAAATTTATTCGTCTAAAATAAAATTAAATTACTGTAATACCAATTCTAAATTTAAACTTTATCTCTTCAAAAATTATTAAATAAAATTTTTAAAATTATTTCAAAGAAGCATTGTTATAAACATTTTTATGATCTTTTAATTTTGCAGCGAGCGATTTGCATTAACGAGTATAATTAAAAGTTACGTTTTATTTTGTCATTTTCTATTTTCTATTGTACATATTTGTTAACAATTAATTAAAATTTTAATATTCTCTTTTTTATTTTATTATGTGCTTCTTTTAATTAATTCCAGATTTTCCAAAAAATGAGCGAAAAAAACCGAAAAAAATCAGAGAATATTTTTTTCAATTTCGCTAACAACCGTTATACGATTCTTTTAATATTTACGTAGTCTATTTATTGAAATATTGATATAATCATTCATTGATTTTTCTATTCACTACTAGCAACATTAGATATAAACTTCTTTCAAAGAAAAAATATTTCAGTCAACTGTGAGCGGAAGTCATTCGGAACAATCATAAAATCAGATTACGAGGGAATTAGCGCGCGAAGCGTAAGCGAACTGGTTAGTTGGTAATCTCAGTCGTCTAGCTAGGGGTAGATAGATATCGCTCCTCTCGAGACTCACCCTCCCACGGGCGCGGCATTGTAACCCGCCTCGACTTCGATGTCGATCGCAGACACGTGCGGCGAATGGTACTCCAGAGCGAGGAACTCGTGACTTCCGCTTCCGTTCGCGCTGTACTTGATGGGCTCGCTCGGCACGGATGCGAAATTGCTCAAGAAGTAGCAACCAGGTCGCCCGGCCGCGCGAGCTTCCTGTCGACATGTGACACTAGATCGAACAGCGTCCCGACCTTCGACAGCCGGCTGGCGGAAATGTTCGCGGGTATGCGAGGTGGTTTCCGGCGTATGTTCGTGACGCACCGATAAACTCCGCCGATGACGAATTATAGTTCACGCGGTTCTGAAGTTTGACGGGTGAAATCTAATCCGTACATCTTGTCCCTTCCCGATGAAAAAGAGTTTCCATTTATAAGCTTTCGCTCGCGATCTTTTTAATATGTCAATGTTGAAATAGGGACAGACTCTTACTGAAATTACAATTTATATGTTTACAAAAGTAGACTCGAGCAGTTAGTGTGCATCGATCAAATTTTTTAAGCGAGTTTTTTTCAAGTGAAAATTACTCGAGACTGAAAGCATTGATTAAAATATAAAACTGTAAAAACTGTCTCGGTTGGATCCTCCCGTGCATCGTAAAAGTCCGATGTACAATGCGTCGTTTCGTAGAATGAATTTCAGGAGAAAAATCGCGAATTCGCGATACAATAATTCGGAACATAACAACGGGCGTCGCAGCGACGCTCGCTGCGAACATTTATGAACGCGAGACAGATTTCGGTATTTCGCCCAAAACGAGACGGTTCGAATTCCTCGTCTCGCGTATCACAGGGACGGCAAAAATCCGCGCTGTCCCTCCCCCCTCCCCCTCCCCCTCCCCCTCCCCCTTCCCCTCCCCGCCCCGGTGACCGATTTGTATGCGACTGTCCATTCGCGTCGCCGGGACAAATCTCCTCTCGCAACGCTTTATACGAGTATAAGTATTAAATTCGTGCGCGATAAATCATGTTACACGGCGGGCGAGCCGCACTTAAAAGCGTCTCGCGCTCGCTCGCACGAAGCGGGACGAACGCGGGACGACCGCGGATAGCCCGAGGATAGCCCGAGGACAGACCGTTTCCAGTGTTGTTTCATTTATTGCACCTGTCACACGTACCGCGTCGCGCCTACGGTAGGCCAGCGGTTGATTTTTCAAACAGGTTCCTTTGACACGTCTGCACCGATCCGGTTGCCCCACGAACGCCGCGAATCCTACGCCCGCTTTGTCACACTCGTTTCCACTCTCGTTGACGCTGCTCGCTGGCACCACGAGATACTCACTCGAATCCCCTACATCAAACACCAAAATATTGTCATTTAACGAAATATTTTACATTAAGTTCATTACACACTATATATTGTGTCGACATCTTTACAAAGTCTAGTGACATTAATTATTTTTTTCTCTCTTTGATAGATTTTTAAAATTTTTATTACGAATTTTATTAATCAGTGTAGTATTAAAAAATTGAAATTTTGCTACATATTTGCTACATATATGCATATTTCAATTTTGCATTATTCGCATTATTGCAATCATTGCATCATTTGCAATATTCCGCTATTTAAAAACGTTGATTAAATTTTTAATAAATAAGGAAAGATTGAAATTTAAACGAGATTGCATTTTCGTTGTATCTTAAGTAAAATATATTTTTATGTCTGTTTAATTACGGATAAAAATCGTTAACTTTCTTGTAAATATTAAATAATTATTTACTCTCCGTTTCATATGACATTTTCCGTAACAAAATTCACAATTTTGAGAGAAAGGCAGTGAAGCGTTCTGAGTTCGATACCCTCGGCAAAATATTCAGAGCCTTTTGATGTCACTGACGGTACCAAAAGACGATCATGAACGACATCCAAATTAGGAATCTCGTTTTCTTCCCGCCTCAGCATTTTCACTTCCTTGTAAGCGAAAGCGATCGTATCTCGACTGCCTCTATGATGCCTGTTGAACGTGCCCAATCTGATGGCATAAACGACCTGTCTAGCGTGAAGTTTATTGGGCCGCTTCGAACATCGCTCGGATGCGTATTTAACCGCGTGACTCTCACCTGACTACGGAATCTCCGGTGAGATCCTTCCAATAAGTCGTCCCGTTTGCTAAAGTGCGTTTCTCGTAAACCTGAAGGTACACCGTGTGCTCGACGACAGGCTCCTCCAACCGATACACGGAATACCTAAAGAATTTCCTTGGCGTTTACTTTTATCGAATCTTAATAATTTCGAAGTAATGAAAATTCATAATCGGTTCATAGAAAATCGATTTGGTACACGTGAAGCTATATGATGAATATCGAAGATGTCTTCGTATCGATTATCTGTTAATTAATTTACGACACGTCAGCTGCAGAGGCCATCGGAAGGGCGAAACAAAGCACTCATCTTCGCTTTTGTTGCGTCTATGGTCTACAATTGTTGCTGCGTGTAGCATTGTGAGAACTGAAAATAAGTGATCGAGAGCCATCGGCCGTCATTTTAATGTTTTAATAAACCGTTGGCCCATGTCGCTATTATATGCATGATCGCCTCACAATATTTTTAATAAACTTTATTGACAGATAAAACAACACCCTCCATAAATGAGGCAAAAGTTTTCTGTTATTTGTTAAATAATTTTCACATTATTTTCACTCGCATTATTTTCACTCGGTGAATTTACAGAAATAATACGTTACGTATACATTTTATATTTTGAAATTCACAGTTTTTATATGAAAAATCATATATTCTCTGTGTTTTCTGCCTCCGTTTATTTATCACAATTTAAAATTACGTCTTTCAAAATTGCATCACATTTTCTTCATATTTTATAACGCAACTGCGAGCTCGCCAACTTTGGGATTGATGAACGTGAAAAAAAAAAAAAAAAAAAAAAAAAAGGAAAAAAAAGGAAAAGATTCGCCTTTCGCTGCATTCCGTTTCTCGATAAAACAAACGTTATACTCGACATGAATCACAGTTCAGTCCGCGATCCCCTTAAATCCCCATAGGCGACCTACCATAAATCACTAAAGCGCAAACAATGCGCGGACTCGAGATATTTGGCCGCATCGATATTCGGCGGGTGTCGGCGATCCGTGCAATCTTGACCACCGCGGATTTGCGCCGATCCGGGATCGACTTCCGATCCATCGACCGTCCGACTTCCGTCCGTCCGGCTTCCGTGCCGTCTCGCGTTTCTTCCCGTGGACCTGCGAAAGTTCCCGAATTTTCGTCTCTCCCCGGCGACGTGGCGTCGCGAAAATCTTGCCGCGGCGTCATCGGTGTCATACTCCAACTCGAGAGACGTCATTAATAAGTGTCTCTTGAAACGCCGCTGGTTTTCAGTCTCTGAAATATCCTTCACCCGCTGACTGCCTTTCTTCCTCTTCTTTTTCCGCCGCCGCTTTGTCTTTCCCTTCGTCGGACTGGAGGCTTTCTGTCGCTTCCTACGTACGCGATTATCTTTCCGGAAATCGCGACGCTCGCTGACGTCTCGTTTCTTGTTCGGAATGCTACGAGACAATGCGAAATTACAGGATCTGTCAGATAGAAATAATAGGGCTAATTATATAGAACATTTATGGAAAATGTAGAAGTTTTCTTCGTCGAAATGCTTGAAGCTTCTAAATGAAATTAATGAGTTTGTTAAAAGTGAACGTTATAAGTAATTCCGTTAAAATATATTAAAATATTTTATCTAATATTAATTAAGATATTTATGGATTGTTTATTATAATATTTTAATAAATCATTGATGCCATTATGTGCATAATTGCTTTACAATATTTTTAATAACCTTTGTTAACAAGTAAAACAACACGCTTTCCGTAACAAATGGAGCAAAAATTTTCTGCTCTTTGTTGAATAATGAACGGTGAAATTTACAAAACTAAACTTTTGTACTTTTTATTATTAATATTATTATTATTATTTGTATATTGCTTAATATTATTATTTGCCCAATTTTTCTAAAGTTAATCTCATTGTTTCTTCGTAACATACTTTATACGTTTATCTACGATTTCTTTGCCGATTCTAGAAGCGCCAGCATTATCCTTCATGAAGGAGGAAGTTGACGAATGTCGAATCGCATTTCCCGAGGACTCTTCTCTTCCTAACGAACTTAATCCGCCTCTGACGGTAGATAAAGCATCGTCGGTCGAAAGTTTTGCCAGAGGGCCATTTCCGGCGACGTTCCCTTCGATCTTAAACGAATCACTTCTACCGCTAACGAGATTTGGGTCAGGTGGGCGGTTAATCTTGCCGCGGACGCGCCGAAATACGACTTTTCCCGGCGTTGCAGTTCCGCCCGGCACTTCGCACGATTCCCGTAGTTTCTTATCGATCGACAGTCGCTGCGTGGCCGCCCAATGTTCCCCGATCCAATCTCCCGGAGGACCTCCTCTCGTGGAGCGGTTAAGCAATTTCGTTCTCGTTTCGGCGGGCCGATCTGATACTGCCGCCTCCTTCGACTTCGAGCATTCGGTCCGATTCTCTCTCGCGATTCTTTCTAATAAAGCATCTCGCGAGACGTCGATATCGCGCGGAAATATCGGCCTGACGGTATCGTTCCCGACACCCGTCGATTTCGACCGCTGAAATCCGACGCCCTTGCGCTTTGCCAAAGATTCCTCCCGAGAAGATCCGATCTTTTTATCCTCCGTGAAATTTGTCGCGGAAGTAATTCCTTGTTTACCGAAGTGAAGTCGATCGGCGGAACTTCGATCTTGGCCCCGCGGCCGAAGTGAAGACGAACCACTCGTTTGGCCGTCGTCCAATCGAGATTTCCTTTCATCCGAATCTTCCTTTGAAACGTTAAGGAAAACGTTCGAATTTTGTTTTACACCCGTTAGATCGGCACTCGTATTTTTCCGAGAGGCGTCTTTGCGAGGCGACTTTCGTGCGAGCTCGTAAAATAGAAAGGACTTGGGAGGCGTCGTGAAGAGGATCGGGCTCGATAAAGTGGAGGCGTACACTTCTCTTTCCGTGGAAATCTCAGAAAGCGTGGATAGTTCTTCATCCTTGAACGCTTCATCGGAAGAGGTTGGCAAGGTGGACGCCGCCGGATGAGACGGTGCTCCAGTAAAGGACTCGAAAGTACCGCCCGAGAGCGATGATTTCTCGCGTATCCTTTCCGTGATTGTTGATCGCCACTCGACGGTCGCAAGATCCTGCCTCGTTCTTTCCGATCTTATTGTCGTTCTATCGGCAGTATTTTTCTGCTCTTCAACGTGACTCGAAGCATTAATAATCACGCTCTTCGCGTGAATCATCGTCTCGCCGAACTGAGTCTTAGGACAAAGAGAATCCTCGTCCTCCATGACGATTCTTAGTAGTTTCATCATGAATCTCACGATGGCCATCATATTTCGCACGCGAGTTGCATTGATCGATTCACAGCCGCATTTATCGTACGTCTCGTTTTTTGTGCGTCCACTCGCAGCTTCTTGAACGTCGTTCTGCAATTGTGTTGAAGACGGTGAAGACCTCATGGTTACCGCATTCCGCTCGTTTACAGTTGTTTCGTAGAATCTTGGTGGAAAAGTTTCAGCGGGACCTTGATAATTGCTCGAAGTTCGCAACTCTCGCGAAGTCGTGTCCGTAATTTCGAGCTTTCGAATTGTCGCGGGCATTCTGTAACAACCGCCGGAAGTAGCGTTTCGTGAATCGTCACAAGGGTAACACGTTGTCCCGCTTTCCTCGACATTCGGCTTCTCGATTCTTATGTGCACCAACGGCACGATATGAATATTGGACATATTCGATGGCTCAATCCCGATCGAATCATATCGATTTGTTTCGATCGATGTAGAATCATCGAATGGTTCGTCATTTATATTCTGATCTTTTAAATCTTTGTTTTTGACGAGGACGGACTCCAAAACGTCCGGGAAATATACCGAACTCGCGGATGAACGTGAATCAAATTTGCCTACCGTCTCCTTGCCACTTTGCTTGGAAATTATTTTTCCGATATTTGTCCTCTCCATTTTTTTGTTCATTACAGTCGATGGTGATTTCGAATAATCCAGTAGAAATACCTGTTTGGCCGATCTCAAGTTTCTATTATATTTATCTAAACGTTTTCTAATTCGAGACGGATTTTTTTTCATCATTTTTCCTTCTTGCCTGCTTCTTCGCGCCAGCTCGAGAAGCTTCTCACGAGACTTTATCGCGACTTCCTTCGCGTTAGTCTTTCTGGTTTCTCGACTTTCGCCTGATATTGTATCCAGTGTATGACTCGCCTCGTCATTTGCACATTCGCTTATGGCCGAGAGATCAAACGTGGATTCCACGTTTGAATCATCCAGAGGGAGATTAATAGTGGTAGTTTCAATCGCCTCGATAGTGTTCGGCAATCCTGTGGAAACCGAAGACTGTGTTGCCGAAGATCCATCAGGAATGGCATCAAAGCTTATCAGCATCGGCGTCTGATTGAAGCCGTACATCTGAATCCTTCCAATTAGTGAAATTCTGACGCTTCCTTCATTCGACGGATCTTGCGATGAATTAACATTCGATGATATTCTTCCCGCGCTTAATACATTTTGATTATTCATAGCAGAGGAACTCACAACTTTTCTCATATCAAGTATCAGCTGAGTTCTGTTGGGAGATTCAGTTTTTAAATTACGTTCATTGTTCTTTTGGCGAAGCGAAAATGGCTCCTCGTTAACCTCTTCGTACGCCCAGGAGTTTCTTAAAATATTTTTAGAATTATCGAAACTTTCTTCCTGTACAGAGATATTATTATCGGCAGTGCCTTGGCTAGATTTTTCTTTTGCTTCGAGAGGAACTTCCAACATCTTATCGTCATTGAAGCTTGCAAGATCGGTCGATTCGGGAATAATTTCGCGCGGACTTTCTTGAGAGTCTGTACTCTTATCCTTAACTTTCTTCTCATTGTTTCTGTAATTGCTATTGTAATTAATGGTTAATTGCCTTAGTACATAAGCATATTGGTAATTTAAATAGAAGCTATTTTTATATGAATTCTATATCAGCTAAAATAATTACCGCGTATTTTTTTTTCTTTTTTTTTTTTTAATTAAGCCCTTTTATTGCAACTTAATTTTTTGTGTCGCTTTTCCACATTCCCGACATATAATTTTAATATCGTTACAAGCATAATAATCAATAATCGGTAGCACGAATAATCAATGCTTTTGAGAATTTAATTACACGACAAAATTATAAAGGATTATGGAGAAAAATGACTCTTTTCACAAAAATAAAATCGGATATTTAATTACTCTATGCATTATAGATTACTATATAAAGGTACATTTTCTACGTTAATGAGAATTCTGTCTGCGTCAAAATTAATGTCAGTACTAATAACCTTGAGATTGCCTCTTCGCTGTTCGCCTGCGTATCGTCGGAAAGCATCGATGTATCACGGACAGCAACTGTTCCTTCCTTTGGTATCACGTTTCGTGCAACATCGGTATTCTCATTTACCAATCGATCCATCTCGATCGATAATTTCCGCGAATCTCGATCCTCGCTTAGGCCAGACTGATCCTCGAGGTACGATAAATCATCCCTCCTGGCGATGGCTTCATTATCATTCACCGAGTCATTCTCTCTGTCCGTCTCGCTTTCACCGTTCGCGTAATATTCGTCGTCGGCATCCTCGATGCAGTCGGATCTTCCACTCGACAGCAGTCGTCTGCCCGATCGATGCCAATCCGGTGACAGTCGATCGATGCGTTTCTCATTTTTCACGATACTCCTCCCGTTACTCGCCTCGTCCGACACCAACGGTAACATCCCATTTTTTATTTTATCAATTATTCCGCGGACGGTGTCGTACGCTTTGCCTCGAGGACGTCGCGGATGTCCCTTCCCGGCGGGAATGCGACGACGGGAATACATCCGGAAATTCATCCGGAAATTCGCGGGATTTTCATTAATCTTTCCCGTGCCCTCGCGTCTCTGTCGCGCGGCGGAGAAGGTCGGCGGGATCTTTTTATCGGCACTTTTAGCCGCAACGTCGGGCCCGCGCGTCTCGCTCTTATCGTCCGCCATCATCAATTTCACACCGCGAATGACAGTATTCGTTTCACGACTTTTGACCCGGTCTTCCCCGGGACTTTTTGCGCGACTCGGTAATATTCTGCCCGCGGATGATTTCTCCCGCGGTCTCTCGGCGTGATCCAACAAATCGCTCGCGCTCGCGGTTCTTGCGTTCTCCAGCACGTTCATCGCGATTTTTCGCACCACCGCCGTTCCTCCGTCCATTTCGGCCATCACTCGCTCGTACGTCCGTTTCTCCGATCTCCGATTTTCTATTTCCATCCTTTCGCGCATCGATCCGGAAAGATCCTTTCGCGACGCTGAAATTTTTGCCAAGCTCGAAGACGAAATTCCGAGTGACGTCGACGTGGCTGCACGATCCTGCGAAGAAATGTCCTTGTCGAAATTACTAATTGCATCGTCTTTCGCGTAACGCAACTTTAAAAGAGTGAAGTTTCTAGGATAACTTGGCATATCTCGTTCCTTATCTTGCGCGTCCGAATTGAAATTATCTTTAATGATACGAAGCCCGACATTACGTGCCACAATATCTTGAAGAGCGGCATTGAGCTTTTGTGTCTGATCCCGACTTTCGCGACTGTGTCGAGAGGATCCTCGGCTCGTAGGATAATCCAATTCATCGGCTAATCTTTTTTCAATTCTAGGAGGTAATTCAGTTGGCTCCGCTCTATCCCAAGATTTTTCGTTTTTATTCAAAGCCGTTCTTCCGTTCAGTCGAGCCTCTTCATCTTCACCCCTGTAGAAGATGGAGAGATCGCGATCACCTGCCACACGAATAAAATCCGTTCCCTTGCCTCTCGTCCGCGTGACATCGGAAGAAACAGTTGATGAAGTCCATCCTGAAGAAGAGTTCTGGAAATAATCCATCTTCGACTTGTAGCGCTGCTTCTTCTTTCCTCCTTCAACCTTTTGAGTAGATTTAGATGGGTTTGCTGCGATTACCTGCTGCTCTTCTGTAGTACGATACCAAGGATGATCCTCAACTTCCTCCTCAGCATCCGTTAATTTTGTACTTGTAACGCGATTGGCTATTTTCGGTTGCTTTCTATTCTTTTTAATTTTACTCGATACTCTTCGTGCTTTCGTTTTCGATGAGACGTTTATGTCAGGTCTTCCAGGTCGAAATCTCCATTTGGAAATCGTTACATGACTGGGCGTCGTTGCTTCCGTCTCGTCTATGAAGGTAGTCTCGTCTAGAGAAATCTCTTCGTGCATCTCTCCCGAAAACGTTGTCATTGTCACGGGACGTATCGAGGGTCGGAAAGCCACGTCCGTGATCCTGGTAGTGGTCGCCAAGGTGGTCGTCGTGGATTGAGTGACAGTCGTCTCTTGTTTGGACGGCAAGGTTTCCGCTTCCGTGATCTCATCGAAGGTCGGCATGATGGGCGTGTACGCTGCATATTGTCTCACGATTCGATCTACCAACTCGGCGATTTCCTCCTTCTCCCGCGTTTTCTTCAAGTTATTTTTTGAATTTTCCGGATATCGAGCTTCGATGTAACGAAAACCTTCTACTTCCTTGTCACCCGGTGTAACCTTCTTAAATACAGTAACCGAAACGCTACCACGTGATGAGAGCCCCGGATCGATCGGCGGACCTTCAGGCTCCACGGAATTACCGGAATTACCGGCAATCATCCGCGAAGAGTTATTATTAAGTTCGAGAAATCTCGCGTTCTCCGTTTCATCTCGTTCGCCCTTACTTTGATTGTCCAGTGCTCCAAGAGATGTCACTTTCTTGGAACTACTCATCCGACTGCCAGATAATATTCTAAGCGGATCATCGGTCACTTTGAAATAGCTACTGACATTTCGGCTACGTGAAGTATTCGACGAAAGTTTTCGCGTGAATACTTCCGTCTGTCTCATTACGAATTCGGTTGCAGACAGCGGATTTTTTGATTCGTCAAAATTAATTTGCTTCGAGACATTGTAATCATATTTGCTTGTATTCGGTGATACGAAAAGATCGATGATGGCTCCTTTATAATTGGAATCTGTCTGTTTAATTGATGATGAAGTCGTGATGACTTCATTATTCGTCATCGTAGTCGCTAAAGAATTTTTATTCACAGTTAACGGCTGACGCGTATCAATGAATTCTGTGACTTGTTCATGAGTTTTATCCTCATGAATCACAAGCGATTCGTTCGGCTTGATGTTTTTGCGCGAAAAAAGATTATCTTTTACTTTATTCTGCATTTTAGAAATATCGGCTTTCGCAACTTCACTCTCCGTAACTACTCGAGAAGTCTCCGGAGTTTTTTGAATAATTCCTGTGTCGATAGAATCTTCCTTCAGGACATTACTTATTCGCAGGAACTTGTCCTCGATTCGTTTATCGATGCTGATCCCTTTGCCATCTTTGTTATTGAGGTAGAATGGATTATCGTTCTCTTCAGATTGGACCTTTTTATAGGAGTGACCAGATTCCAAAATCACTTGTTTCTTCGGACCTTTGTTTTCCCGAATTTTCGACGTCTTTTGTTTAGAGCGAGCTACCTCAGGTCGAATATAGTGATCTACAGAAGTA